>NC_056743.1:1826662532-1826682532 GCF_019279795.1 Protopterus annectens | reverse complement strand
ACCTCATTTCCACTTATACAAACAAAATCACAGAGTAAACATTATTCTGACACAGAAGATACCTTTCACACAAAATTTAGGTAATAGTATATCAGTCCCTAACCTTAGTTTAGAGATAGTTCATATGTCTTTTGAGTAGGAACACAAGAAAAATGCCTAAATATTTGTTAATTTATTGTGAGCGTTGCATTTATCCAGTCAGTTACCCTGTTTGAAATTGAGATTAATTTATGGTTTCAACCTTCCTAATAACTGCTGTCTGCATAAAACATGTGTGTCTCTAATCTTGCAAGACTTACTTATAAGCTGCCATTGAAAGAGAAAACCTTCATTTTGTCTTGTCAAACATAATCTGGTCAAAGCTTCAACTGGACAGAAGAGGCCAGGTGAGGCTTCACCTATATGAAATAAATAACAGAAAGCATTTAAAAGCCCCTTACTTATGCATACCAATGCCATGGTCATAAAAAAAAAACCCTGCTGGTGCACATATCAAAATCGTGCCAGCATTGATTCTCCGTGGGGAGCAGTGACTGAAAAGTTGAATATGAGGGAGGTAAACTCAATAGTTTAAAGCTCATCCATTAAACAGTTGACCAATACTACTAAAGCTGCAAATTCCTTGGCCGGAACACATCCTCTTGTCAAATGTTAACACTAATCTCCATAGTCAGAATTTCAGAATAATTTTTACTTTCTCATAATACCTTCTCAGAATCATTTTATAATGATAATAAGGTACTTCAAATATGTCTTAAGGGATGGATATACAAGCCTCAGGGGCAAAAGATCACTTAGCATTTACCTTCATGCCATAGAATAACTCCAAAGGTGCATTCAAATTCTTAAACTTATACACTGACAGACCTCATTATTGTTAGCTAGGACTGTCTTTGGTAGCTTCAGTAACTCATCCCCCTAACTCCGCTGAGTAAACCCTGAGGTACTGATAAAGATTAGGATCCATAACAGCTCTTTTAAAAGGCCAAAGGAAAACTGCAATTTCACTTTAAGCATGTTTGCTAAACCACATCAAGATTACAGATGAAAAAAAAAAACATTTTTATTCTTTTTTGTAATTTTTCTCCTCAGGCCATACCTGAAAGAGGACACGTCCAGTTTGGCTATCCTTGTCAACAAATACAAAATGAATAAAATGAAAATAAAGCACTATAAATTATATAGACAGGCACATATGTGTGCAGACATACACACACACACACACACACACACACACACACACACACACACACACACACACACACACACACACACACACACACACACACACAATGCACACTTGCCTAACTATAGAAATGTAGGTACATTGTATAAATTGCAACCTGAATTCAGTAGTTACTAATTATGATATTCCTAGCCAGTGTTTCCAGAAATACCCAGTTTGTGCATAGCAGGAGAGCTGGCCCTCAGTATTCTATTTTAAGTTATGTGATCTCCTGTTAAGTGCTCCTTTCTTTTCTGTGAACCTAGGTTATCAGAATTGCAAGGGCTATCAGTGTTGTTATCTAAGCATTACAAATTATGTCACATTATTAGTGACAAATTACTGGATAGCCTGATTTGTTCTGTTACATAATTAACCCATCCCTCTCCTGTTACTCCCACACATCTCTCCTTGGAACAACAAGAGTGCTGTTTCCAGCTATGTGCTTCTCTTCTTCTTGTGCTCAATCACGTCCCTAAAACTCGCTGACGCTGCCGAATTCCTGCCAGGTCTCTGCCACTTTCTGATGCAGTAATCAGATTGCATTGTGAATAAATGAGTAGCTGGGCAAATGGAGCTTTGTATTTTAAGAAACAAGAAAAAAAGCTTTATAATATCGCTATGCCTCTGTTTATGTTTATTTATTTCAAATATTTAAAGCAAATAAACTTTGATCTCTGACAAAAAATAAGTGTAAATGCTTGCTTGTCCTTCAGAAGTAGTTAAGGAGACACACATGACCTGGCTACTGCCAAATGTAAGGTACAGCAGGGGTCTTTTTAATTACTCGAAACATTGACAGGTAATTAACAGAGGGGATCAGACCTGAATTCCTTTGGAACAGCCAGCTGCTGCTCTGGTGTAGCTTGCAAATCTATAACATTACCTTTGCAATACCATCAGGATTTGTTATGTAAATCTGCTGCTACTTCATAAATCTGTACACTGACTTCATTTTTATTCAACAGTAATATGTGTTCTTCTGGACTGTTTTCATATAGCAGTCTCACTTGAGTTTTGTCCTACTTCTAAGCATTTGATTTGTTAATATTACTGTTATAGATTTCACCCTGGGTAATGCTTCTAACAGTCTCTTAAATCAGTCAGTTTATTCATTTATCAAGGTACATAACTAAATAAGAAACATTTAATGAAAGCGCACTTAGTACTGATTTAAAGAATTGTTTTCAAATGGACTTTTGACTGAATTTGTCACTGTGAAGTTAATTTGACCAATCATACTCCTTGTGATGGGGTCTAGCATCTGAACCTCTGCTATTAATTTAACTCTTTCATTGCTGTTTCTGAAGAACACTGGGATAAAGCCTTATATCTGACTTAGGTGATCTGTGTTCAGTTTCCAGACTGGGGGCTTGCTGAAGTTGGCATGGGGTGGGGAAGGAATGAAAAGGCTTTGCTGGCAAAACTATCCTGAGGTGGGGGGGGGGTGTCTGGCTGAAGTGTGTATTGGGCCAGGTCACTCAATCAGTTCCTCCTGGAGGCAAAGACTTCAATTGGTTATATGGCTACATAGGTGGGCTGAGAGACATGCTTGTCTTAGGACAGGCTCATCCCTGTAAATCACAATTCACTGCCCACACAACTACGGATGTGACTTCTGCATGTAAGGGTGGTTAGGTAGGGTTATAATCTAAGCAGAATACCTACTCCCATCTGCAGAAATGGCAACTCATAAACTCACCCAATTTCATGGGGAAACATAGGTAAATGCAAGCTAAAGAAAGCAAACTATGGACTACAGTAAGCACATCATTAACAACTCATACCCTTAAGCCACTGCACTAGCTGCAATTTTAATCTATCAGGTAAATGATACAGACACCTGGCATTATTAAAAGGTAGATGAGGGGAGACATGCTGCAAAAGAAAATAATAAATGCATAATCCATAGATCAAACAGTCTGGCTAACACTAGGGCTAGAGAAATAAATGTGTTCCAACATATAAATAAGGCTAAGAGGACAGATAGATTTGTAATGCAGCACTTACCCTTCTTTGGAACAAACTCCCTCTCCGCATTAAGCTAAATGACATATTGTCTGCTTTTAAAAAGGAGCTGGATGTCTTGATGGGTATTCATAAATTCACTTCTGGTATGAATGACCTAGACCTACTTGAAATAAGAGGCAAAGCCTATGGTAGGGTACTAGTGGGGCAGAAACTGCCACAAGGGTCAGTTGCATTGTAAATGTCATGATCCTATGATCGGTTAAGATATGAGCATTTCTAAACATCCATATATATTTTACAATGATATGCTTGATAAACTTATAAAAGACAGCTTTAAAGAAACACTATGCCTGTTTAATTAGGGACTACCTCATTTTCTTCCAATATAGAGTTTTATTAACTGGATTATTACTCAACCATGGCACTAGCCTCAGAGAAATGAAACCCCTGTTCTCTTTTACCAAAAACACAGATCCACTGATGGTGTTGTGATGTTCCTGATAGAGCCACAACTGACCAAGGGTTAAATAAAATTTTGAGTATCTGATGATCAATGAGAGTAGAAAAGTCTCAGTCAAATACCTAGGTCTGACTGGTTAAAGGACTGCTGAAGTTTCTCAAGGGAGAAACCTTTCAGATAGCCTCTTTATGACCTAGCCTATAAAGTGATTTAATTTCAAATATTTTTATAAAGTTTGCTGGACTGAGGTTAACATATCCTTTTAAAAAGTTACAATAATAATAAGAAATAGACTATTGATAAATTAGATGAATAAGAGGAATCAATAACTTCTACTTATAAACAAAGGTATGGCATCTAAGTCTATGGAAGTCATTGTTCCACTGTATTTATCATTCATCAGACCTGTCATTGAGTACAATGCCCCCTTTGGTTTGTACATAATCAGAATATCCAACAATTGGAATGTCCACAGAGGTTCCTCACTAAAAGAATACAGGGAATAAGTAAAATGTCCTATTACAGACCGTCTCAAGGCCGTACTCCTGTATTCTGTCTCCTACAGGCTTTTGAGGGGAGAGCTATGCCTGGTATGCAGGGCATTGTAGGACCCCACTCTAATGGACCTCCTGTATCTGTATAAAACAAACAGCACCAGAATTAGCCATTCTAAAGACTTAAATCTTGCTTGTGATATAACTAGGACCTGCTAGAGAGATAGGTATGTATCCCAGAGACTACCCCATCTATGGAACAGGCTCCCAATCCATGTGAAGCAGAGTTCCTGTAACTCAATTCAAGTGCAGCTTGGATGGGAAACTGGAAATTCATCCCTTGTTTGGCACCTATGTCTCTAATGGACACAGGTAACCTGCAAATGGTTCATCTCCCAGGCCCATGCTTATACTTATCAAGCATGTCAGAACTTGTCAGAGATTTGGGATGCATGGCTAGGCTTAAAAAAGGCCCTTGTTAGTAAACACCTATGCACCTACAAACTTATGAACACAATGAACAATTCTACATAAAATAATTACAGAAATAGAAGAGGAACAAGTAATGCATTTAATGACCATCAGAAAGAAAAGTAAATAATGTAATATATGGTGATTAAGTTAGTGATTATTATCATGTAAAATAAGGGTATATGACATGCGATCTGTGTTATAATTGCAATTAGAGAATGTTATTCCACAATGACATAAACAGTTAATGAAGAAATAGACTTTGAGTGGCTTTTGAATAGTTTCTTGATTTAAATTTGTAACAGTAAAAATTGATGCCTGCTTGAGTTTGTTATAGACAGAGAAATGAGTCATCAAGTCTATACATGGAATTTCTGTAAGAACTCTAACTGAACAACCTAAGTTAACAATATCATTTATGCCATTTTAAGATAGAAGTAAGTAGGGAGTAGTTGGAGAAAATTTAACAATGTATGGGTGAATTTTAGTTGAATTAGGTGTAGGTGTTTGAATTCAACCACTGCAATTTGCAAATCAAGAAACACTGGTGCTTTCCAGCAAGGTGAACTTTTGTAGAAATAATATGGCTGTCATAATCTTGTTTCATTTATGAAGGAGGGAAATGCCACAAGTTAGTGAATATTTTCACAGAGTACAGACGGGAAGGAAGCATAGGAATGAATGCAGTTGAGAGTCAAGAAATGGGGAGTAAGAAAGGTCTGTGTCCTGTAAAGATATCTGAGTTTCTGATTTTTTACGCACACTACTTATATTGTTAGTAAACTTGAGATGATTATCAATGGTCTGTCCAAATAGCTTGCTGGAACGATCGATTTCAGTCATAGAATAACCTAAATAATGTATAGATATGTGCTGTACTTTGTAGGTAGGTAAATGACTACTTTTATTCTTGGGTACTTAATGGCAGAATGTTTGGCTTTGGTTTCATTAGTGCTAGTATGTTACATAGAAGAACATAAGCAGAACTGTGTGGACTAAAATTCATTTAGTGCTGACATATGAGACTGTATCACCTGTAAGCATGATGGTAGAGGTGTCAGTGTCTTGAACAGTTTGGCATCACTATAGTATTTTTGCTAACACCACAATGAATTCATTAAAGAAAAAAGTACCAAACACAGTGCCCTGAAGGAACAGCGAGGGTCAGAAGTGGGGAGCATTTACTGTGTCATCAATGTGGCTTATTGCTTCTAACCTTCAAATTACTTTGTGAGTCATTTGCAGAGGCGACCCATATGAGGGTAAAAGTTCTAGAAGGTGATGAGGAATAAATGCATCAAATGCCATTGTAATGTTAATGAAAAGTAATCTGACAGCTGTATATGATTATTACTAAAAATATATTGAAAGAGGTGCCCATGTATGCTTTCCTCTAAAACATTTGATATAGGACAGGGATACATTATTATAGTGATAACATCTGAGAACAATAGAATATAAAAGGTCAATCCAATTCCAGCGGGACTGAATAATTAGATCACAACAGTAAAAACATCACATTAAAACTCCAGCAAATTAATAAATATACTGCATAATGAATGTAACCATTGCCACTTCCATTGAATAACTTCATCAAACCATTACAAAATCTCTCCTAAACATCAGACTCAAGAACAGTCTAGAATGGATACTGTAATAAAGTGACTCCATATATATCAATGACAAATGCATTCTAGAATTAATTAACATTTTCTGATAATTTAAATCAGTCATCTATAATATCACTTTAGTGTTTTTGTAGTCTCCCTTTCAGTAAAGACTCTACACTTATTTGGCCCAGGGCAGGGAAGATCTACAGTTTTAAAGAAAATATGTCAATAGTAGTATTTCTAATTTATCACAGACTGCGTGAATCTCCAATTGTAAACAAAGCCTCCAGTCTCTTGCTCCTAAAACATAATAACAATTATGTTTCTGGACATAATTAAACAAGCATTTTGCATTTTAATTTGTTATTTTATTTTCATAATATGCTGTCATCATTTGTGGCCTCCTTTGTACCTTCCTATGTAAATCTTTTTGTGTAAATTTGTAGACACAGCTATGAAATGGAACTTGAACAGATTCAGTCAGGTAGTAATGTATCATCACCTTTTCATGATGGATTAGGATGTCACATCAACCTTAGTGATGTGACACCTGACCACCACCCCCATATAAAAAATAGGGAAAAGGGGAATTAATGATCAAAGCAACAAATGAATGATGAAATTATTTTACTAAGAAGGAGCTGAGATAAAGAAATTCATGATTTTATTTCTGAATGGAATATCTGTCCCATCATTTTTTCAATTTTTATGTGATAAGTTTAGGAAAAACGTTTTGACTTACAATATTACAGAACAGTGTGGGACATATTTATGTTTGGAACATTTAGAAAGTGTACAACTGACAGGACTGTTTTGTATGGCACTAGTTTTGGACTGAAGGTTTTACCAAGCTCATCATCTTATAGTCAAATCCATTGTTTGAAATTGAGTTGTTGTTCCTGGAGTATTTTGAGAATGATGTTAGCAAATTTATTACAAGGTTTAAAAGTAGACATTATACTGCTGAGTCTGTACTAGTGAAAGTTAACCACAGGTACCTTTTTTACGTGTTTTATAGCTTAGAGTAGGAGGATGTGGAAATAAGTGAGAATGTAATTGTTTGGCCTTTATAGTTATTCATCATAGTTTGAGAGGTAAAGTTGTCAGTAATGTATAATAAATACAAAATTTTGTTAAGTAGTGAAAAGCTTAGAAAATGTTTGCCCCAACATCCAAAGATTACTAAAGGTCAAAATATTAAAGATAGGTTGATCTGCATTACCAGAGAAAGCCTATCCGTTCCACCTATGAACCTACGTTTAACTTTCCGTAGATATATCTTCAAATGTCAGCACTGTGATGTGAATCTGTCTTTGTGGGAAACCACTGATATCATACAATTAACAGGTTGCAGGACAAGAAGTGTAGTATATGCAGTTTTGTGATCTTGTTCACAGGTATGTAAAAAGAGAAAATAACCACTAAGATCTTCAAAAAGAAGACTCAGTACATCATTAACTGGATGGGAACTCAAGAAGAGCTGAACTGCACATTTTTCACAATTTTGATCTGAAAGGCTTTCATTGTCTTCCATGTTTGTTTATGAAAAAGCTGTATGTGGCGATTCATTACATCTAAAGCTACTTCATTTACAGGCTCAGCTCATATTTAAGCTTCAGAAATGTCATTCTATTGATCTAAATGACAAAACTGTTAATACATATTTATTCTTGGCCTGTAACTTTTAGATTAGTGTCTTTTTTTGGCTGTAGAAGGTACCTGTAATTAATTGTTTAGAACTAATTTTGAAATGGAAGTAGCTTAGAATTGATTGAAATGAAGAACATGTCTTTAACTTCCCTTGTAAACTATATATCTCAGACACCAGGAGATGGAACATTTTACACATGGTTTTGACAGTAAAGACTGGAATTCTACTTTTTTGTTAACACACCTGCCAGTCAAACTGGGAATTATTCAGCTTCCAGTTTCTTTTGTCCTTTGATTGGCTTCACATCAGCATAACCTGCTAGCTGTCCAGAAATATTCAATATCCACCTGGGGCCGTAGTAACAAAATTCAAGTACACAACAGCAGCAATATAATGCATGTTAGACCTGAGCAGGTTCAAGTTCACTCGACTATCTAAACCTTGTCACTTTATTCACTATTAAAGTATAATAGTGAAAACAGTGACAATGCATTCACTATTATCAGCAAAGTTAGAAATGAACATAGTGACAAGATGTTCATTATTATCAGTAATGCCAAATTGGTAAACTTTCCAACTTAATTGACACTATGAAGGAATATCTGAAGGTGGTACTGCTCAATGCTAGAAGTCTTAATAAAAACTTCACTCTCTGCAAGCCTTTTACTCCCTAAAGAGTGTAGACATGGGTAGTAAAAGAAACAAGGTTTAAAGTCATGGACAGTACTCCAGCAGTGCATGGTTATAATGACTTTTACACCTTTAGACTAGGTTCTGCACAGGAGGAAACTAAAGATGGAGGAGTCTCAGTCTATGTTAAAACCTACCTCATTTCCAGACTAATTAAAGTGTATGACCCACTGCAACTAGTACATGTGCAACTCACTATAAACAGATTCTCATACCATATCCTTGCAACTTCTAGGTCCCCCGCCATGTCCCAGGAAACCCATACTACCCATCTCATTGTACTAGAGGCCTTCATCGTTCAGCCCAATATGATATTCATGGGGGATCTCAACTATACCTCTACAGATTGGGAGTCATACACCCCTTCTAATGCACAAGCCCAGTGATTCCTAAACTTTGTTAGTCCCAGCATCCTGGAATAGTTGGCCCATTCTCCTACCAGGGGTACAAACATCCTTGGCCTTGTATTCATGAACATGGGAGACTGATGTTCCTCACATAGTGAAATGTCTTTTCTCATCAGATCTGATCATAAGGCAGTATTGCTTAAAATAAAATTGAAATCTGGGGATCCATCAAAACCAAAAACCTTTAGGAACTATTTCAAGGCTATCCTCTCCATACCAAGTGACACCTTGGCTAAATTCCAAGCACCCCGAAATCCAGTAAAACAGCATAGCATATGCTGAGCTATTTATAACATTTCTGTACAACCATATTGATAGGTGTATAGAGCAAGCTGGGTCCACTTGTATTAAGAATAAGAAAAACAACTCAAAAGACAAGCTGCCCTGGTGGAATCACAGTATCAATTGGTTATGCAACAAAAGAAAACAACCTTGGCCAAGAGTAAGAGGAAATAAGCCATAGATATTAAAAGCCCCCTGCGGAATCTAAACAGGTAGCTAAGAGGGTTCGTTAATACTTCAAAGGCTAAATTTGAAGAAAAAATAGCTTCTTAGGCAAAGGGCAACCACAAAGCTGACTACAGCTAGATCCATAACTTCAGGGTAAATATGCAACAATGCACAGAACTTACTGTAAATGGTATCACCCACACTGAACTGTGGGCCACTGGCAGCCTTTTGGCTGACAGGTTCAGCTGAAATTTCTCCCCACACTCCCCCTGATAGTCTAATGGAAATACTGCATACCACAATCCCCCAAACATTACTAGAGAATAGGTCATCAATGCACTTTCCACGACCAAAAACACTGCATCAATGGGCCCTAATAACACCCTAGCATGCTTAATAGATAGCATGAAACATGCCTTCTCTGGCCCATTTGAATCACTTTTCAGCTGAAAATGGCAGTGAGGTTTTATGCCTAAAAATAAATAAATATGAAAGAAGGCTACAATGATTCCCCTGCACAAAGGAGGTCCAACCACTGATCCTGATAACTACAGATTCATAAGCCTTACCAGCCTCATATGTAAGGCCATGGAAAGAATCATCAATGCCATGATAAATGAGGAAACAGGTAACCTGCAAATGCTGGACCCATCACAGTTCAACTTTGTTAAAGGAAGGTCACAGCTATTAAATCTGGTGGACTTTTTTCAAGAGAGTCACCAAAGCATTGGATGAAACCAATAACGTGCACACCAGCTTACCTTGACCTGGTCAAGGCTTTTGATACAATACCCAACTCAGGCATTATAGACAAGTTCACTAATTTAGGTATAAACCCTTTTATTACCCACTAAATAGCCAGCTGGATCACTGATATGACCCCAGATATCAAAATAGGTGAGGGCAGCTCCACCAAGAGGCCAATCTAGTGTGTCCACAATGGCTCAGTACTGGTCCCATCCATTTGGCATGTATTTCTCTGAAAATGAAGCAAAAGATGAAGGTTTATGGCTGACTGTGTCTGCAGATGATTGCAAGCTGGGGCATATCATTGACCCCCCCCCCCCCCCAGACACTGGCATTCTTTAAGAAGGCCTATCTTTGACAAACAAATGATGCCAAAGCCATGGTCTTAAACTCATTGCTAAGAGATACATAATTGTACCCTTTGTGAAGTCAATCATCCTGGATAACTACCATGTTGATAATATGCCCCAGCACTAACAGAGAGGTCAGGGATCTGAGTATGCACATAGACAGTAGAATCTTCAGCCATACTGTGGCAACAGTGATGAGGAAATACTTTTATGCTGCATAACTTATAAGTGAGGGCATAGAATCTAGGTCCAAAGAGGTCATTATCTCACTGAACTCTGCCCTTATCAGACCAATCATAGAATACAAGGGTCCCTTTGGTATGTGCCTGACTAGGTATATGCAGCAACTAGAGTGACCTCAGTGGTTCCTTACTAAAAGAGTACAAGGCATAACAAACCTGCCTTACATAGAGCACCTTAAAGCCCTTTCGCTCTGCTCAGTGTCCTATAGATTTCTGAGAGGTTATCTATGCCTGCCTTGCAAGGCATCTACAAACCCCTCACTTATTAATCTTCTGCACATTCGTAAGTCAAACAGCACCACAAATACAAGGTCAAGAGAACTTAATTTTTGTCTGTGGTTTAAACAGAACATGCTGGAGAAACAGATATGTATCCTAGAGACTCCACCTCCTATGGAACAGGCTTCCCATGCATGTGCAGCTGAGTTGTCTATTAACCAATTTAAGTGCAACCTAGACCAGGGAATGAGGAATATGGAGTTTACAGTGTGCCTGGCACCCACGTCCCTTCTGTACAGGTTAGCTTATAAATGCCAGCCCCTCAATGTCCTATTTGGATACTGGAAATCATTATTCTTTTGGGAAGACTTGGCTGGGCTTAGAAAGGCCTCTCTGGTCATGAGCCTTGAAGGAGTCTATGAATCTTTGAAAGTATAATACTGAGCACAGTGACAAGGCATTTGTTATTATTAGGAAAGTAGAACAGTGAATAAAGTAACAAGGTTTTTACTGTTATCATTAAAGTCTAATAATGAACACAGCGACACAGTGTTCACTATCACCAGCAAAGTGTATTACTGAAAACAGTAACAAGATGTTCACTATTATCATGAAAGTATAACTAGGTAGTAAGAAGAATGAAAAGCTGAAAAGAACCTGCCCTCAACATCCCAGTGCATTTTGCAACCATTGTGCACTATAAATACACTGGCAAGGAAACAAATGGTGCACAATGCATTGGTTTCAGTAACCTCTTGAATGGCACTAGTGTCCTGTTCCTCCAGTATAGCAAAAGTGATGAAATAAGCACGCCCTATACCCTGACTCACAAAGCATACCACAGCCCATTCTATACATACCTTGTGTAGCGTGCCTTGCTTTTGACCTTAGCATATGCCTCAACCCATCATGAGTGGACTGTAAACTGAAATAAATGTATGATTTGCACTGCATTCATTTTGGAGGCATTTTTAAAAAACTGCTCATCACAATGTCAAGGCTTAACTTAGGCACACATGTTAAATATACCATCTTAAGGGTCTCTATCACTTGAAAAACATGACTTTGCTACTAAGCAATGTTGCTTAACAAGGTAGTTTTGTACAGCTGCTATAAAACAGCTGATTATGTTCCACCTACATTAAGACCATAGTGCATTTTGTAACAAGGGAACTTCTGGATATAGGTCTTCTTTTCATGTGGGATAGAATTAATGATAACTAATCATGGTTTGAACCTCCATTTTACATGGTAAACATCTGTTCATAATTCTATTTGATTTTAATATTTTAGGCCCAAAGAATAACATACATTCTATGTGGCTCTTGATCTAACTATGCTTTCATTCCACAATTGCATCATTAAATGCAAAGCCGGACTGTTGTTGTGTTAAAGTGCTTGCATTAGACTCATTAGTTTAACTGTGAACATGCATGACGAATTCTATAGATCTCATTTCATCAAAGTAGTGCCACTAGAACTGTTCTTCTGCCCTTCAGCTAATGGGACTTGTAAGTGGTAGGTCCTTTACTCTAAGGTGCGTTGACCTTTGAATCAATTATATTAAGTATTGGAATACAGCTGGGACAGCTCTACCCCACATGTGGCATGCTGGGAGCTTGGATTCCCGCCTATAAAAAATGAAATAATTTTTTTTTTTTTTTGGTAACTGTCATACTAAGAGCAAGAATTCTACACAAAGCCATATATAGTTCGGAGGGACAAAGGCCAAAAAGAGGGACAATTTTTAAATATTGCTCTTACAAACTTAGAAAGTTGATAGAATAACATATTTTGCATTAGCATTAATTTTCTGAAGTGTATGAAGGATGAAAGTCAAACACCTGTCATTATTCCCTGACTTCAGTCCTCAATTTGACAATCATTTGCCAGAAAACCAAGAATTATAACAAACAGACCAAGAATACAAGGTAAAAATTTAGATAGTTGAGAGCTAACATAACCATGTAAGTTAGGCTGCCATTATTATGGGGATTTTGCTATTCTTTTTATTTCATTTGTATAGAACAACAAATTTCTTGTATATAACCAATATGATTTTGCACAGTGAATGTGAATTCATCATACTGAATCCATGTATGCTGTTAATTCAAAGTGGAGTATTTGCAAGTGATGAAGTCAAAAGGATAATTTCAGATTTTACCAATACACAACTAAAATTCACAAATTTGAGTATATTGACATAAATGTGTTAAAACTGCTCTTTGTTTAATATAATATAAAAAATATGATCAGATCGATGATCATAACCCAATTATTATGTGTTTGAGATATGGACGCCAAGAAATTCACCTTGAGAGTGAAGCTCATGAGCTTTATTTATTTGCCTTTTGTTCACTGGGAAAGTTCACAGGGCCAGAAGAGCCCATTTTCAGAGGAGGTTGGGGAGAAAAGATTTGCAGTGCAAATTATTAACAGTTAAAATTACAAAGTTGAATTTACAAAGAAATTACAGTGAAAAATACGAAGACATTACAAATTACAAAGAAATTACAAAGAATAGGTATATAAAAGTTGAGAAAAAACAGAACAGAAGTATATTATCAGCATTAGTACAATCTTAAACAAGCAGCATA
Source organism: Protopterus annectens (assembly GCF_019279795.1). Lineage (NCBI taxonomy): Eukaryota > Metazoa > Chordata > Ceratodontiformes > Protopteridae > Protopterus > Protopterus annectens. The sequence goes on along the minus strand of NC_056743.1, from coordinate 1,826,668,948 downwards.
AAGTAACTAATTGTGGCATCCTTGTCGAGAACACATAGTAAGGTGTCATGACTTGAGACCCAGTCATAATTCCTTCTAGTACATGTAGCTTTATCTGCTCTATCTACAACTGCTTAAAGGAGGAAAAATCTGGAAGTATGTTCCTGCCTTTGAAAGCTGCAAGAGAGGTAGTGTAATGTAATCCATTACATTTACACTTACATCCATATCTCTAAATTGTCTACATTTTTGCAGGAAAACCAGATTATGTCTTCATATTTTTGGTCTATTCCTCATAACATTTTTGGTTATTGGACAAACCACTGAAATTTTGAAATAATTAAATAATAACATGCATTTGAGTTTTCGGGTTTGTATCCTTCAGAAAATGGATGCTAACACATTCTGTTGTCAGTTTAAGAAGTTGGGGCCACGTTACTGGTACAGACTGCCAGCAGAAATAAATATTTTATTATCTCCGCTTTTGTTTACTAGTCAGAACAGACAGATTTTACTGCCTGGTACTAGACCCAACCTTAACAACCTTTACAGGGGCTTTCACACCACTCTGGCAGTTAACTGTTTTGTCTTTTTCTAAATATCGGAGCATAATCTGCCCGCTCTGTGCACTACAAAACTGTTAACAACTGTGAGAAGAATGCAAGTAGTAGTGTATATTTTAGCAATTGATGGCATGTTTACCTTTGATGGAGGTTAATATTTATTTTAGTTATATATGCAGAAGGCTTTCTATTACTTACGCCAGTTAAACTTAAAAATATTAAAGCAAAAGTACAGGCATTCATTTGAGTCTTTTACTATTGCTACTGCCACTTACTAAGTCCATACGTTATCACCTTTTGTGAAACATGACTGCTGCATAATGTGTTGTACCATGAGATGAAGGCATTCTTCATTTTTTTTATATTTAAATGCAAGACATGATCTGTATCACTGGAATGAGAAGGCAACAAATGTAGCCATTGCAACACACTGCTTAGGGTTTATTTTCCTTAATGTGTATCTATCTGTCCAGAGCAGAGTGATGTCCACCAGACAGAAAAAGATATGAAAGGATGAGTTTTTTGTGGCAATGAATGTCATCAGGGAATTTGGTGTGAGAGTCAGAAGCATAAAAAATGGAGTCACCTTTCTGAAGGATAACTGTAGACTGTCAATCACATTCACACTACTCATGCCAGGACTTAAACAGACATAGGTAACCTCACTGTAGAAGTGGCTTGAAAGGATTTCCTGGTCCTTCAGTTTAGTCTTCAAAGACTGCAAACATGATTGATTAAGAAATGAGATGTCATACTTAAAATGTTTTAAAATGTAAAGTGAACTGTTGTCTTATAATGACATTTGCTTCATTTAAAAGTAATATTGATAGATCCTTGGCTATCACGCCATCTGAATTTCCCATGCCTTTGTTTATTCATTTTTTCTTTCCTATTTTTCACAAAAATACAGTTGAGAGATTCAAAACCATCATGTATGTACACAACAGCAGTCATGTAATTCCTCAATGTGGAAGTCTGGAGTGCCTTGGAATCATTGTTTTTTTCTGAGACTGATCTTTCTGCATTTTCATCAGTGAGTACCTTTGGTTAAGATTACTTCCTTCCAGATCTTTGCACAAAAAGATACAATTCAAGTCACTTCATTTTTCTACCTTTCTCAACTAATCATGCTCCTTCTCAAATTACTGTATCTATTAGTAATCTACTATAAAGTCTATAGACTCAATTCATCCTCTCTGCTTCTAAGCTCTCTCGCAATCCTCTAAACAACCTTCTACATTTTACATAACTACTTTATTTCTTCAGAACTGTCTGTTTCTAAGTCCTGTCTCAATTCTCTAATCAACCTTCTATCTTCTATGTAGCTTCTCAGCTCTGCTGAACATGTCAGTTATCATATAACTTGAGCAATTGTTTTCTTTTCAAATTGTTTGTAACTATTGTAATTGTATGAAAGTTTTGAAATGATATATTAATGTTAATGTTGTTGTAACCCTTGGAAGTTTTTCCCCACGGGTCTCCAATGAAAATGAGCTGGTTTCTGGCCCAGTGGACATTGCCATTAAACAAATGTCAATAAATAAATAAGTTATGTTATGCAAATCTAGCTAAGAATGTATACGTATAGATTATTTTTACATCTCATTCTTTATTTGTCTGATCTGGGCTCCTTTCTCTTTCACTTCTGGATCCATATTGTATAGAGACCAGACTATCTTTATGCCCTACTTTAAAAAAGATATATGTTACTATTCTGACAACATTGCCATGGAGACCACTAGAAGCCTACTACCATAAAGCTAGAAAATTGACGATATGAAGTAAGGACAAACATCACAGAAAAGAAATATCCATGTTTGTACTATACTTACGCACTCTGATGCGAAAAATAAAAGAAAATCCACATACAATTCACTGGAACATGTTTATACAGAAAAAAAATAAGAGTTATAAAAAAAAAAGAAAAACAATTCATTTAAGTATAAAACACAATATCATCAAAATGTCAAACCCAACCAAAAATAGCACAGAGAAACCTTGACCTAGGTGCCTTCAATTAAACAGGATTTCAACGTTCCTGTTTCACTCTTCCTTCTAAAGGAAATTAACAGGATATCATGCTACTTAAAAGATGCAGGCCAGAGTCAAGAACACCTACACTAAGGTACACCATTCTGACCTAACAGACAACAACAGCATAACTCCCACCTTCTTCCACCTAATTTAAGTTTTCCTACTAGTTTTCTTGCAGCCTTAGATATACAGGGGGATTCATAAAGTTTACCATAAAGTGTAGACTGTGTGTATACTAAGTGTAATCTTTCTGGGAAAGACAAATAGACAGCACAAGAAATATGGTAGGGATGTTCTTGAATACAGATCATGTACATTTAGTATACACTTAGTGTTCACTTAGTATAGGTGTTCATGAATTTGTAATTATGTTGCCTTCACTTTCAGGATTACTTGCACCTAGTCTTAATACTTAGATTTATAAGCATATAAACTGTAAGCTATGCATAAACATGGAACCCTGCTGTGATTTGGTGGCATACAAAATGTCATCACTGGAATGTCATTAGTGTCTTTAGTGGCTGTCAGACTCAGAAATGAAAGAGAAAGTGAGTGAGTGTTGCATTTTTGCCACTTTCTCCCTCTTCTCCAAGTAGGAGTTGATACATATATAGCTATCTATATGTGTATGTATGCATATATGTAGATACTTATCTATCCATCTGTATATATATATATATATATATATATATATATATATATATATATATATATATATGTGTGTGTGTATATGTGTGTGTGTGCATGCGTATATGTAGATATAGATCTACCTATCTATATCTATCTATATATATATATATTTTTGTATATAGATACATATGTATCTATCTATATGAATATATATATTTATGGGTCTACTTCAGAATGTCGACCATTCAGAATGCCGACTTTCATATGGCCGACACCATATGATCGACATTCCGAAAGACCAACATCCTGAAAAAGCACCATTTACCTACCTGTAAATAAAGTAAAATTGTGTTATGCAGGGGGGCATGCCCCCCCCGTACCCTCCACACCCCCTTCTACTTAAATATTCTCACTCCGAGGGGGAAACTCCCAGTCCCACACTGTAGCGGGATCTCCGCTATCATTTGTCAGCCTTTCAAACATTTGCTAATATGGTGTCAGCCATATGAGTTTCAAACATTTGAAAGTTCGAACAAATGAAGGGCTCTTTATATATATATATATATATATATATATATATATATATATATGTAAAACTATACATATATACATGCACAAGCATATATATATATATATATATATATATATATATATATATATATATAGATAGAGAGAGAGAGAGAGAGCGCTGAGGGGTGTGAAGGGGAAACTCCTATGCCAAAAAATATATATTTTTTTTCTATTTTGTGACCATGACAGTGTCACAAGCTCCAACAAATCAATGCTATTTCGATACACAGACAAATCTACACTCATTTGCTCTGTACCCACACTGCCAGAGCTAGAATCATTTATTCAGGTATTATCCTCTGTGGAAGCTTTGCAACAATTATCTCAGCTGTCATTTCATGCATAAAAGTATATAATTACTTTTATTCACTTTCAAGCCTAAATCAGCAACAAAATTGGGGTCATTAACACCTTCTCAAACAGTACTATCACAAGATGTTCCTCATACAAGATCACTGGGACTTATAGTAGGTGATAACTTGAAATATGATGTCCCTTTCTGACAAAACATTAAACATCTCACCAAAAAGTTTGGCCTCTTTTACAGAGTGAAACCCTGTCTATCTGATCATGCCCATATAATGTCTATAGACTCTTCCCTTCCTTCGTGTATGATTCTCCCATTTTTCACTACCTGAAATCTACAGATTTCTCAATTAGCAATGCTACAATAAAACAGACAAGCTTGCAGCTAGCCTGTGCAATGAAACTGGTCAGTGTAAAGATAATAAGTAGATTGCATTCCCTAAATACCTTAAACTTACACAACAAAAACTGTCTCATAAGATCCACCACCAATCATGTAAATGTCTATTTTTTACTACTCTCCTTTAGGCCACCAAGCGATCTTACATAAAAACTCCTCATGTTGCTTCCACCTGTAAGGCTCATAACTCCTTTTCGCTAAATTATGGAATAGCCCCTCCTCCTCAGTGAGGCATGTTATAATTCTTCCAAGCCTTAAGGTTCACATACCTAAATAGTTACTCCTGTCATTGTCCACACCTTCCTGACTATTTTATCCTACAGCACTATTACTGCTGATCACCTCTTCTATGTTAAAACTGTCATATAATCTCTATTACTCTTTTATAATTTCTCAGATGTCAGTTTAGCACCCCCCCTATTTTTGATTTGTCAGTTTACTCACCCAAACATGTTGTAAAGCTACTGTTTTGTATAGATAATGGATTATTATGTAATGTTTCATTTCCTTTCTATGACTATATGCTATGTTTAATATTTAAATATCACTTTTCTAAATGTTTGGTATTACGAATACGTATATTATAGTTTGCATAATGTCTCTTCTTTGCAAAGCATTTCTCACCAGGCATCCAGCGAAAAGTGAAGAGCAGTATAAATGTAATGCCATTACACTATACTAAAGTAAATTTGAAAACGGAATCATTTTGATTCTTTTCCTGCGCCTTTTGGCGTCAGCCTGACATGTAAAAGAAGGATGAACTACAATGGAATGATAATGAATAGACATGGACAGTTAAAGAAGACTTATGTATGCAGAAATGTCCTTTGTTTCTTTGAAAAGAATGTTGCTCGTAGTTCATTAGGAGAAAAAACTTCAATATATAAAGGTCATGAAGTGAAAAAAACCATAAAGGCGTTCATTAACAAGAAATGTCAGTGGGTGTTATGCTGGGAACATTGGCTCTTAGCTTCCTGGTTAAGGTTCTAAATCTTCTAGAGAGACAAGCACTGGTGAAAGCTGATTAATTAATAAAGCAGAGTGTCTCCTAAAAGTTTTATATATGTAGATACATATCTATCTATCTATACATATAAATATTTATATATGTAAATGTTTTTGGGATGCACAAGCCAGTGTATTCCTCCGTGCCAGTCCCAAGCCCAGATAAATGGGGAAGTTTATGTCAGGAAGGGCATCCGGTATAAAACTTTTGCCAAATGACATATGCGGACAACAATACAGATTTCCATACTGGATCAGTCGAGGCCCGTGTTAACAATGACTGCAACCAGTACTGTTAATCAACAGGGTGTTGGTGGAAATCAGGCTACTGTTGGCCGAAGGAGAAGAAGAGGGGGAGGGCATGCCCGAAAGCAGAAAGAGAGGAGGAAGGTTTGGAGTGCAGTAGTGAGGGTAGGAACTTTGAATGTTGGCAGTATGACTGGTATAGGGAGAAAGCTAGCTGATATGATGGAGGGAAGGAAGGTTGATATATTGTGTGTGCAAGAGACCAGATGGAAGGGGAGTAAGGCCAGGTGTAAAGGAGGTGGATTCAAATTGTTCTACCATGGTGTGGATGGGAGGAGAAATGGGGTAGGGGTTATCCTGAAGAAACAGTATGCCATGAGTGTTTTGGAGGTGAAAAGAGTGTCGGATAGAATGATGTTTAGGAACCTGGAAATGCATGGTGTGATGATGAATGGTGTTAGTGCATATGCTCCACAAGTTGGGTGTGCGATGGATGAGAAAGAAATATTTTGGAGTGACTCGGATGAAATGGTGATGAGTGTACTCAAGGGTGAGTAGAATGTTGATTGGAGCAGATTTCAATGGGCATCATGTTGTTGAAGGGAACAGAGCGGATGAGGAAGTGATGGGTAGGTATGGTGTTAAGGAGAGGAATGCAAAAGGGCAGATGGTAGTGGATTTTG
>NC_056743.1:1826637532-1826657532 GCF_019279795.1 Protopterus annectens | reverse complement strand
ACTCTATCTTCCTCATTACCTAAAAGAAAACAGTTTTTGTACTTACTTTTCTCACTTGCTTAGAGAAAAACAGCTCTTGTACTCACTTTCCTCACTTATCTAGAGGAAAAACCCTGCAACTCTCTTTTTGCATGGTCTTGCGCACAGAGCAGCATCGGGCAGCGCCGGTTAGCTGGGGTATACTACTCCCGGCCCCACAAAGTCTGCACTGTAAATTTTCCCTTAGAACTAGGCAAGCCTCAACTCAAGTGCTTCAGATCAGCTGCTCTTATTGCAGCACTTGCATAACCCATATCAACACTTGTCCTAATCTCCTAAACAGCACTATTATTCTCCAAATTTCCTAGACAGCACTATTATAATATAGCATAAGACCCTCGATCATCCACAGGACTTAAGTTCAATTTACTCTTCAAAGCATGTCCAGAGTTCAGCTTCAGGTATACGCTCCAGTTCATCTGGTGGAATTGGGCATCCTGAGGCAATTTCACAACTGCCTCATGTATACAGACAACCCTCTCCTCTTACCTCTAGACACAAACACTTGTGAGAGATGCAAATACACAGCCAGACTGGAGGCTAAGCGCTCTCAACCCATGACTGTAACAGACAGTCAAGAGGATAAGGGACACACTTGCATCACACCACCTGTCACACATGAATCTACAAAACAAGCACCGGAAAAACATATGCATAAATACACAAAAACATATTCGGAGGCACTAGGTACCAATCTGAAAAAGAAACGGTGCCCTCCAAAGCAGACAAGCAAGCAACCTGCACCCCCAAACAAAAGCCAGAAAACACATAATTCACCTCAGCAGTGTGTCTCACAACAGCCCTTAAGGCAAAACACCATACCTAACACGCTAGTAATAGGAGACTCTATAGTAATGCACATGGATGTTCCACTCACCAGGCTGAACAAGGAGAAGGTTACTGTCAGCTGCCTGTTGGGTGCTAGGATCCACCACATAACACAGGCACTTAGGTCACTCCAAAACAAGTACAAGTATGACGCTGTCATTGTACATGTTGGTGTGAATGATCGAAGACGTACCTCCCTGGACTACATGAAAAGAGACATTGAGGAGCTCTCTGATCATGTAGCCCAAGCTGGTATGACCCTGACCTTGAGTAGAATACTACCTTCACCTAGAATGATCCCACAATACAAAGACAAAATGATCAATTTCAACAATTGGCTAAGCTTCTGGTGTCATTCTAAGGGGATCCAGTGTCTGTCTGCCTGGGATGACATGATAGACAAGCCTCGCTGTTTTGCCAGAGATGGGTTGCACCTGTCACCCCTAGGTTTTCAAATACTGGCCAAGGCTCTTGCAGTCCCCATAGTGCCTTTTTTAGGCAAGGCTCAAAGGACAAACCAACCACCGTAACCAGCACAGGTAACCAAAAACTAAGGGTAATGCTACTCAACGTCAGAAGTCTCAACCTCAAAATGCACACAGAAACCAAGCAAGTAGAGTGCAAACCACCTAAATGTACTACGGTACCTCCAATAAGCGACAGTCCGGTTAGACACCACGTTCTCAAATCCACTGTTTAATCCACATAACACCAGACAAACATAATCCAAGCGACAAAGCTCGAATGTAACGATACAAATGCAAAAATCAAACACCCAGGGAACACATAAGTGTACAGCAACAAAATAGCAGTTAAGCGCTTTCAACCATTCGTCAACTGGTCTTCATCAGAACTGCTAAAGAAAGCGTTCAGTGAGTTTAAATCAACTTTGTGGCGCCAAAACATGCAACTTCATTCTTAAAGAAATATACACATATATGTATATAATAGTGTAAAAAAGTAAATAATATATAATAGCTTAACTGCTATTTTGTTGCTGTACATTTATGTGTTCCCTGGGTGTTTGATTCTTGCATCTGTATCGTTACATTCGAGCTTTTGTTGCTTGGATTATGTTTGTCTGGTGTTATGTGGATTAAACAATTGAAACGTGTCTAACCGGACTGTCGCTTATTGGAGGTACCGTAGTACATTTAGGTCAAAATGCACACACTCGAGGCTCTCCTCAGCATGGAGAAAATCGATGTTTGTGCAGTGATGGAAACCTGGCTCAAGAGAGCACCCCAGCACTGCCAGGTTACAATTCATATCATACCTTCTGGCCTCAGTTACCGGATCGCAGTACAAAGGGCGGAGGTGTATCCATATTCATCAAGGATACCCATATCTCCAGGTTAGTAGCGCAGCATGATGCCCCAGAGATCATCCATGCACAACTATCAGCAGGAAAAACCACATTTCAAGTCGGTTATAGATCGCCCACCATGTCCCAAGATGCTCACTCTGCATTCCTTGAGACATTGGAAAATATAAAGGTCCTACCCAACACCATAATCTTGGGTGATTTCAACTATCTTGGTATAGACTGGGTGAACTACCAGTGTTCCAACTCCTATGCTCAGCTATTCATAGAATTTATAAATTCAAATGCCCTTGAACAACTAGTATGTTCGCCCACTAGAGGGGACAACATATTGGATTTAATCATCACAAATATGGGCGCCCACTGTACCACACCCGTTATCACTCCCTCCTTGGTCAGATCAGACCACAAACTGATAACCCTGGAAATCCTCACTCCTCCACCTCTCCCAGTCAAAGAAACCATAGTCAAAAACCTTTCCAAAGCAAACTTCAAACTACTTGCATCCGAAGTGGAAAGCTTCACTATTCCCTTGCAGAAGGATAATGATATCCAGGATGCAGAATCCTACACCAAGGCACTCTATATGCATCTTTAGGATTGCATGGACCGTGCTATCCCAAATAAAACCAAGACTCCTTCCTCAAGCAAGAAGAAACCAGTCTGGTGGACCCCGGCCATAAGCAAACTTTACAATAAAAGGAGGAGACTTATACAAAAATAGGCCAAATCTCAAGTAGGAAAATCATCCCTGATCAGCATTAGTAAGAAATTGAGGGCCCTCATCAAGTCAACTAAAGCTAATTTTGAAAAGAAAGTTGCCAAGGATGCCAAGGATAACCATAAGGCCTTCTATGGCTACGTCAAAAACCTAAATGGCAATGCTCGGGTCTGTTCTGAGCTAGTACAAAATGGAACAAAATACACTGACATTGCCAACATCTTGGCTGACAGGTTCAGAGCAAATTCCCCCACTCACCACCTACAGGGCCTATTACCATTCCAGGGAATTGTGTAAGTCCAATTATTACTGATACATTGGTTAACAAGGCTCTATCTAAAGCTAAAAACATTGCCTCCATGGGACCAGATGGTGTCCCGGGCTGTGTCATACGTGAGTTCCAAAAGGAATTAACCCCACATCTTAATACCCTGTTCAGTCTCAGCCTCTCCACAGGATATGTGCCCATGGAATGGTGCATGGGAACGGTGGTCCCGCTACACAAGGGTGGGGCCACAACTGACCCTGGGAACTACCGACCAATAAACCTGACCAGTCTGATCTGTAAGGCTGTGGAGCGAATCATTATGGAACTCATAAATGGAGAGATTGGGAACCTCCAGTCGCTGGACCCCACACAGTTCGGCTTCGTCAAGGGCAGATCATGCCTCCTGAACCTGGTGGATTTCTTTGAGACAGTTACTCAGGCTATAGATAAGGGAAAGGAGGTACACACGGCTTACCTTGACCTTGCTAAAGCATTTGATACCATTCCCCATTCAGGTATTATTGATAAGCTCACCAGCCTAGGCATAAACCCTTACGTCACAAGAAGGATCGCAAACTGGCTCTCAGACAGATCCCATAAAGTAAGAGTAGCAGGATCTATGTCCGAATCCAGACCAATAACGAGCGGTGTGCCTCAGGGCTCTGCCCTGGGGCCCCTCCTGTTTGGCATATACTTCTCAGAAGTACAGGCAAGCACGGAAGGGCTGTGGCTGACTAAGTTTGTGGACGACTGCAAACTGGGTGCTATAATAGAGTCTCCGGCTGACATGGAGATCCTCCAGAAGGGCCTAAATGAGACTGATGCATGGTGTCAAAGCCATGGTCTCAAGCTAAATGCAAAAAAATGCGTAGTAATCCCTTTTGGAAAAAACAGCATACCCGCAAACTACAACATAGGAGGTAATCCCCGGAAATCTGAAGAAGAAGTACGGGATCCAGGGACCCAAGTAGATAGTCAGCTTTTCTTTGATAACCATGTTGCCAAAGCGGTTAGAATATCCTTCTATGTGACCCATCTGATCACGAAAGGGTTTGCATCAAGATCTAAGGATGTAATGGTGCCATTCTACTCTTCCCTCATCAGACCCATTATTGAGTACAATGCACGAATTGGAATGTACCTGGCTAGACATCTCCAGCAGCTGGAAAGACCACAGAGGTACCAAACCAAGAGGATTACTGGCCTCAAACAGTTGCCATGATTGAAAAAGCTAAAACTGTTCTCTGTTGCATACCGCCTTCTCAGAGGCGATCTCTGTCTAACATACAGAGCCATGTCCAACCCAGAATTATTGAACATGCTCCATCTTAGCAAAACCAAATCTACTCGAGCTATGTGCTCTAGGTATATAAACCTCAACACAACAATGAATAAAACAAGCTGGAGGGATAGATTCCCTTCGCAGAGACTTCCCTTACTATGGAACAGGGTCCCAATCTACATAAGACAGAGCCCCTCACTATCACTCTTCAAGAGGAATCTTGATGAGTGGATGGGTAACAGAAAGTTCACACCGGGGATCACACCAACAGCACTACTAGATAGGGGCCAAGGGTACTAGCTGCTAGTACAAGGGTCTAGGGAACTACTAAAGGGGAGGTGAATATAGCACAACGTGGCTGGGCTAATATATGCCTTTGGGCAGATAGGCCAGTACCAACCTATGAACCTATTAATTTAGTATTAAAAAACAACATTAATTCGGTATTTAGTAACTAGTTTTCAGGGGAAAAACAGGTGCATCATCTGTTCCTCTTCAGAATTTGAATTTTTGTACAGTGTATCAGTTTCCGTTCATATAGTTCAGGCCAAGTTTCACTGAGTGACATCCCTGCCTAGGTCAAATATCAGGTGTCAATAGTCGGGATCTACTCCTATTGACTGCACTTGTGGTGTCTGATGGTTAATGTGAGGTCATACCACAATAAGCAAGGCATGCATTCTGACTTGCTGCATGAAGCTGACATAGTACTTTAAATAAATCTACACTAGTGTAGACAATGGATTTGGCATATACCTACAGCCATACCATGATTCTCTCCATTATTTAGTGTCTTGCAAATGGTACACTTGGCAGGGGGAAAGGTTGTATGTTTTACATCTTGGTTTTACATGACGCATAGTATAAGCATTTCCATTACCTCTTTTAAGTACATTCTGGGTGCAGGAACAAATTGTACAGCATTTTTATCTACCACCTTCTATATTTATCTGCTTAATGTTGCATTCCAGTGCCTTTCTGTCCCCCTCTTTCATGTGTCCTGCCCCATCCCCATGGAGACATTTAGGCAAAGTATCTGAAATGCTAACCTGCCTGTTCATTGACCTGTACCTTGGAGAAGTTGCATTCCAGTACATTTCTGTTCCCCTGTTCTTTGTATCTGTCCCATCCCCACTGATACATTAAGCTAAAGTTTCTTTAAGAGCTCCAGTATTGTTTTAATTGGATTGCATCCCTCTTTAGCCAGTCTGCTTCCTCCTTACAAATTGTCCCTAGCTTGTTTCTCTGGCTTCCTCCCCTTATTGTAATCTGACTTCCAAACTCCCTCCCTCACCTCCTTCATTGTTATTGTCTGTTGAGTAACATCTCACACTCACTGTTTTCCATAGGTCCATGATACTGAGTGTCCTCCTGGCAAAAATAGTATTGCCCTTGAGTAATACTCCTTTATTAGATACTGTCACCTGATAATTCTCCCAGAACTCAGCAAATTTTGGTGTCCTATCCTGTGTTCCTGAATTATTTTACTTGTACCCAGTGCCATCCAAGCAAATCTAAGTATTTTTCATTGCTAAATTGTACTTGCTTGTTATTTTTAGTAATTGCTACTGTTTCCTGCTTTTTTGTGCATTTCACTGTATTTAATTGCTCTTTATCTTACTTTTATTACTGTAAAACAGTCTTGAAATTTACTTCAATGACGTATTTCAGCTAGCTGTTTAATTGGTTTGCGGTAGCATTGTGCTTGTTGGTCTCTTCTACTGTGTTTTTACATTAGGAGGACTTGGTTTATTCATCTTGTGGCTAGAGGTGTTTTCTTGATCTATCTGAGATGGGAAACACACACAAGGGCTCATAGTATCGATGTTTTATTTGCCGGAAGGCTCATTTATTAGTTTTCTGTTTTTTTTCACTGTTACTATATATTTGGCACATTCGTACAGAGCTGCTCACCTCATAGTGGCAGTTAGCAGTGTGCTGCAGCAAACACTTAGAAAGGAAATTTTCCCCTATACAAAGGTCCATAAAACTGTACCCTGTAAAGTAATACATATAGAGCATATAGCTTCTAGGGTGACAAGCTTAGACCATCTAGCTGTGCACCGACTGGCCACGCCTATAGATGTAGTAGAATTCAGTATTGTGTAAACATTAAAGTTAGTAGAATTTAGTATTGTTTAGCAAAATCTGTCCAAATAAGCACACTTATTAGTCAGCACCAACACAGCACCCATAATAGTCTTAAAACCCCAATACACCTCACCCTTGTAGCTCACCAATCAATGAACTGAACCATATGGATATGCAATTTACTAACTTTTCTGTAGGCATTTTGGTGGATATGGGCCATCTTGAGACAAAGCAACAATTGTCTCATGTTTACCAATGACAACTTAATCCTTTAAGAAGCAGACACATTTTGCAAGATGTGCACTTACAGAATGACAATGGAAGGTAAACTTTCACATACAAGCGGCCATCAGGTTGTTAAAACCATGCACACAACACTTACCTCACATAGCATACAACAAACACATAAACTAACATAAACTGATGCACTAAAAAGCAATCATCATCCACAACACAGATTGCCTAGACCACCTGTTGGCAAAGCTATGCCTCAGCAAGCCCAAAAGCAGTTGAAAAAAAAAACACAACACCACAAATACAATCAAATTCAATGGGACCTCAATCTCTAAGACCCTAAAGCAAGGAAACACATTTCACAAGACTCTCATTATAGGGGACTGCATTGTAAGACATACCGATGTCTCTCTAACCAGGCTGAACAAGGAGAAAATAAAGTTTAGTTGCACATCTGAGGACAGGATCTGCCAGATCACAAATGCACTCAGGTCATTACACCACGGATACCAGTATGACTCCATTATAGTCCATGTAGGTATAAATGACTTGAGATGTACTTGCCTCTGTTAGTACTTTAAGAAACTTCTGAATGAAGAAAAACCCATAGCGGCACCTCTCGTATAGTTTACCTCTTCTCAAAGAAGTCTTATAGACCTGCCTCTGGTGCATTCTGCAGTGGGACATTCTGCAGAGTTCTGGTTCAGCTGCACTGGGCTTTAGATTATACAAGGCAGTGTCGTTAGTAAGAGAGGACTAAATTATCACTGTCACACAGAAGTTACTCATCTTTACTTCTTCTTCCTCATAAACAGGTTTTGGTCCCTAACACCCTTGACAAATGTCTTGTAGGTATCCAAGATTGCATAATAGTTATGTTACTTATTACTTATCTTCACCAAGATAAAGAGTTTATCCACAGCTTATTGAGTTTTCCCATAATTAATAACCATGAGAAGAGACTACAGCTTGTGCTAAGGGTGTGGGATCTGGATTTGGTTCAGGATATTATTCTGGCACATAAAGATTAGGAGACAGCACTTTTTAAATCTTATTCCCCCCGCTGAAATATTACCTGTATTAAGTACTTCAGCTAATCAGATGATACAGCTATGGTTATCTTTGCACTGATTTTTTTCTTGGTTGGATTACTGCAGTACTCTTTACTTATAACCCCAGGTACTTGCCACATACACCTGGAATTAGTACAAACATCCCCAGCCAGACTACCAATGTGTTTGTCCCATCCTGACTTTTTGAGAGTTATGCTGGCTCTAGTGAGTAACGGTGAACTAAAGGCTGGAATATAATGCACCTCTTTACTTTAGCAATTCCTACATGGTTTGGATGCTGTTTATTTAAATAAAACACTGTCACACTTAAAGAAGGCATATCAACTTCATTCAGTCAAGATATAATGCATGATTCACACAATGAATTCAGAAATGTTTCTCATTTTCATTCTAAGCTTTACTCTTATGAAGTTCATTGTCTCTTAGGCTTCAAGAATTTATTATAGTAGTCAGGTTTAAAAAGGATTTAGGAACCACTTACAGAAGGCTGATTCCACTACTACAATATTCTACACATTTATAGTTATCTAACATCTGTTGCTAGAATAAATATATTTTACTGTCACATATTCCAAATGTACACATTTTATTAATCATTTGACTGATTGATTTAATTAAAGGAAGTTAGCCAGAAGATATCTTACCAACAGTTCTTGACAAATACCTGTAAAGACTGCATAGAAATGTAAACTCAATATGACTGAAGAGACATTGTGCAATCAATGAAGCATCTTTAGAAATGAGATTCAGATTTGCTGCCATTGTGTTTCTGTTTATAATCCATGGCTAAAGCCACTGAAGGAAACTGCTCTGCTTTAATATAAAATTTTCAGTCAAATTTTCTTTTCAGGCTTTCCCTTCCCAGATACTACAAGCTTTTCTTAAGAACATTCCTAAAGCCTTTAAGAATTTAACAGGTAATACGGCAGAGAGACTAATTTACTTTGTTGACCAGATGTTTTTCTCACTGCACATTTGTATTTGTTTTTCATGAGTGATCAAAGGATCAAAACGCTTCTAGATACAATGATTAAACGTGAACTTGTAACCATAAGAACATAAAATAGCAATTTATAAAAAGTGGTAACAATTACATCCCAAATTCATTACGAGATTACACACTCCACCTATGAATAAACAACAATAGAAAAAAAATGTTTACAAATAGGTATTGAGGGGTATAACAAATATGCTGCACTCAAATTACATAATTTAGTTTAGCAATCTTGTAAATGATGAGAATGGTTATGAGCCCTGAATCCCATGCCATTCTAACCCATTTAAGTAACAGATAGATGGGGTCTGAATCTCATTGCTTCACCAAATATGTCAAGTGTAAGGGTTACAGAGCTCAAATTTATACCACTAACAAAAATATGTATGCTATACAGTGAGAAATCTTAAAAGGTTACAGCAAACTGCTACCTGCCCTGCCCAAATAAGCTTTATACTGCTAACTATACAACAGGGCCATATACTTACTCACTCCTAAGGATTTCACCCATCACAGTCTGAGTTCAATGGTTTCTAATGCAAATTTATCAACAGTCACTGAGGTTAAACCAAAATGTTTTTCAGATACAAGCATAATCAGTGATTTAGAAGGGGCTACTGATTCCCCTCTATTGACTGTACTCCCTTCCTACATTTATATGATGCTGTTGCTAATTACATTACATTTATAATTAATTGCCCCATTGAGCCTCCGCTGCACATAAGAATTCAATAAATTTTGTCATCTTAACTCTTTTACTTCCAACAAAGATTCATCACCTTCTCTTACACCCATATGTACATTATGAAATACAAAATAAATATATTTTTTTTACATTTTTAGAACACAGTTTTTGCGAAGCATTATTATCATCAACCATTTTCATAGCATAAACATTTTTTACTGATGGTGTAGTCTTTTCTATATAAAACATTCATATTATTTATTATTGCTGCAATTAATTTTAAATGTATGTTAAAGTTGAGAAAATTGAAGCATTGAATTGACTGGATGTTTTAGTCATGTGATTAATTTGAAGCTTTATTTAAATTGTGGTGAATTTATGTAATGTTAGTCTGATGAAGTCTTTGGTTTAATGAGAGATGAAAGTTCTTACTGCTCAATGTAATAAAACTATTTGTTCTTTCAAGTAATTTTATTTTGTACATTTTCTCAGAGATCTTGCATTTTACTTGTTTTGTTTTCTGACTGCTAGTTCTTCCAGGGTTTTTATTATGCTGATTTTTCTTATAGTGTGATGATTATGCAAACAAAAAGCTCAAGCCTTGAATGTCTCAGAATTACTCATTCTAAATATTGTGTCTGTAGGCATAGACTTTCACAACTGTATCCATGGCATATTGCAAACAACTGACCGCCTTCAATATGCACATCACATGCACAGGCATGCTAATGTTGTTAAGGTGTTCAATGCATTTCCCTAGTTAGGCGCACTTGGCACAGTTACTAAAGAAAAATGTCTTTGTTGTAGCTGAAGTATATGCTGTAAAGCTGAACTGTATCTGCAAACATTCACATATTCTGTCTTCTTACAGCACATGCACAAAATGGCATCATCCATCTTGAAACCTGCCACTGTCTGTGCTACTGAGTCACTCTTTTTTGTGATTCAAAACTTTCAATGAGAGACAGCTGTGACCATGCAAATCCAGCTATTGTTCTTTAGTATGAGTCCTGATGAATGGCCATGGCTTCTGGTGGAACTGATGCATGTAGGATGCCATGGTAGGGCTCTCAGGAGAACAAAAATCTTTATCCACCTGTTGCATACAGACCACCAGGAGAACTTGCTGGGGTATATTCTTATTACGGTCCCCAGTTTAAGGTAAATTTCTGTAACTGTTGCACTAAGGCAATCAATGGTATTCCTCTAACTGACAAATGATGTAAGCACTGCTGCAGTGGCCCAAAGAAGTGCCATCCAGTCTGTCTCCACTAATGGGAATAAGAGCTCAGAGTGAGAGCTTCTGAGATTTACTGCACTTTTTGTTTGTTTGTTTTTGCTTATTATTTTCAAAATTATCCTTTTCGCTCCATAGTACGGGAGGTCACAGCAGAACATTACCAGCAGTTCCAGAGGAAGTTGGATTGCCTTTCCAGGTGCAGTGGTTAAGTACAGTTATATTATATTGTAAAGTTAGAAGGTCGGTTCCCAGTATCCCAATATAATTATTGGACATACACCATAACATATTTAAAGACTTCTGCAGATTAAATGTGGAGGGAATGTTATAGTTACTGTGCTCAACCTGTCAGTTGATTAAGTCAAGTAGGCCAGTGCAGTTGTCCATTAATATCTGTGCTTGTTAGTGGCTTGGTAGGTGTTGGTGTAGTGCTATCAGAGTGACTTAACAGGTAACATATTCACCTTTTATGTTGTATGATAATAAGGACGTGGGTTCTATGATCACACTGTTTCTTGATTCTGTGTGCTGTCCATTGAATCAGACTTGACTGAAGCAACATGGCTGACTTTGTGATAGCTCTAGCATGTTTACATGAGCCCACAGAAGATGTGAAACTGAGTAGGGTAACTTCACTGGTACCCTTCACAATTTCACATACTCAGTAGAATTTCCACCCAAGTATACCCCGTTAAGAGACCACTGGGCTAATGGAAGTTACATGCCTATCCACATAAACCTATTATACATGCACACTACAGACATGGCCTACAGGTACATAGAGGAAGATCTGTCTATATACTCCCCTGCAGAAGCATTAGTATATTTATGCCTACTTACAGCATATGACTTCAGTAGACAATCACAGTCACTGCAGTTAGTATACAGTTGCACATATAACTGGTTCATTTCATACTGGTTGCAAATATCAGGCTAAATATGTCTGCATTTACAGTAGACCCATATATTCTCACTGCAGTAATGACTGAGCTAGCACTGTATCATCTCTATGTAGTGCTACATTTTACAGCATGTTTACATTTCTTTCTCCTACCCTCTTTTTTATTATCCTTCCTGCTCCGTTCATTTTTTGGATTGTTAAGTTGTTTCTCTCCATTGATTTTCCTTTCTTCTACAGCATAATCCAAAGCAGTTCATGAGGCTGTGATGTGGCCCAACAGACACCAATGACTAGCACAAGCTACACACTGCAACTCAGCTTGCCAGGGTTGCCTCCCCACAAACACCTATAGCAGCAGCTTATAGGGCCTAGAGACCTATTGCTGGTCAGGATTCACCAGATGAGAGCACTGTTGCCCCCATCAATGGCTCTACCAGGGGTGGTGACTCCACTGTGAGACAGAGCCAGCTTGCAGAAATGAAAGGGGACCTGGTACATTCATGTCCTCATGTCCACATTGGCTACCTGGCAAGATAATTCATGCTGCTTATAGAGTTGTATCCCTATGCTGCACTGGCCACCACTTCTGAGCCAGGCCAATGTGGAGTCTAGAATCCCACTGGGTCTGAAATGGGCAGATTAGTACCCGGGGTCAAACCCTTCCCAATGCCTGATTCCAGTATTCTCGTTTTCATTTTGTCTACGCCCTCCATTGTTTGTTATCCACTCCTCTGTGTCACCATTGTCTTCCATCTTTTTGCCTGATATTTCCTAATCCGCTATGATCCCCCTCCCTCAATGTGTCAGAACCTCCTCTGTCAGTTTTGCCTGTCTTTTGGGTTTGTTTTTTGCCACTGCTACCTACTCTAACCTTCTTGCAATTCCTTCAGCTTCCATTATTGAACTCCCCACCTTATCTTCTTGCTGGTCTATAAAATAGATTAAATAAGTATAGTGAGGAGTGAGCCCTTTCTCTTCTTACCACTTCTGTCCATGCATAAACCTGCCTCCTTGACATGTATACAAGCCAAATTCTCACGATTATGCTATCACTGATCTTAGTCTCTCTCTGCTAGAGTATACATGCTCTCACCACAGCCCCTGCTGTGGTCACAAATGGGTTGTTTACTTAGCTGTTATTTACACATAGCTTGTTTCTGTGTTAATCATTAAAGCAATTTTGGTGACATCATGCAAACCACATAAACAGCAGCTGACTTGGTAGAATCATGGCCACCATATTTCTGAATACCAGGAAAAATATCTTCTGGAGTCTTCCAGATGGTCTAGTGCAGTGATGGTGAAGCTTTGAGGCACAGTGTGTCAGAAATTCAAAAAATGCCTATCTTGACACTGCTAGTGTGCCCCCCCCCCCACCAACAAAATAGGAGCAATTCTTTACATGTTCATTTATTTAAAAAAATACAGTCCAATCAGGTATACTGCTATGTATTAAAAGGTAAAAGAAAAATCAGTGACTTACAATTTAGAAACAATATGTGCACTGATAATTGGGCTTAAAATTGTGCACCAAAAAAATTACCCCACTTTTAACAGTAATTTTGAATTGAACTGAAAAAAAATATGATACACACTGCATTTGATTTGATTAACATCAAATAATGAATTTTTTGTTGCTGAGTTTTAATAAATAAGTGCAGGGTCACATATTTCTTGTAGTTTTGTTCATTCAGTTTCTTTGGTAACTTGGGTGTTGGTGAACGCTGGTGCGTCACCCAAAATGTCATGGTGTGTCAGGTTCTCAGTCACTGAACTAGTGACTGATCCTTCATGAAACAGCCAGTGTAAAGTACACGCCATTAGAACATTGGTAGATCATTAAATATAGCTGTGATAGTGAACACATTCCTTTAAGTGTTTTATTAATTTTCATTCATTCATTCATTATGGTCGATTTCAATACCCTGCAACAAGTGTGCACTTTTGCTTTAAAATGTATTACCTTTTAACATTTCGGTGCGCTGCAAAGTTATTTTCATCTTGATTTCTTATTTTTCAACCATAATAATGTACATCAAACGATTGTTTTCCAAATCCTAAAATTTAAAACGTTGTAGGTTTTTTCAACTTAAAAAAAAGCACTTTCGCATTTTAATAATTTATCCAATGCATTTGCTGGTTGTTTTTAAATGTGTTACAGAAAACATCATATTTGCATGACTATTTCTTTTTGAAAACTAAGCAATTTTGTTTTAAATGGCACTGCATCAATAACTTAAAAACAGAATATATGTAAATCTGAAAATGGGTGTATTCATATGGTTCAGCATAAATAACTTATGATTTGTCCCAAATAAGAATTAAAAAGCAAGATGAAATTAGACCACTGCAAAGCATACCGAGTCTTCTGTTTTTCAGTGATGGGATTTTATTTCTGTATTTTGGCCTTAGCACTGAGCTTAGTAATATAGTTTTGTATTCAGTGTGGAACCTATAATCCTCTAAGCATGCTCTTTATTTGTTGCTTCATTGGAATAGCTTTAATCCTTGCAGTTACTATGGTTTTACCTACATTTGTCAAGCAAGTATAAGAGCTTCTACTTCTCTTTGTTTTTGCCAAGCATCTTGGGTTTTCTGCCAAAGTGTTGTTGGCTATCCTCAGGGCTCAGCCTGGGAACTCAGGTAGGCGTTCATTAATCTACCTGGAATATTTTTTGTGGAACTGACTACCTCCCTTCATTTGGGCATGTGAAACTAAAACCTCATTTTGCAGTTATCTTAAATTCCATCTTTATCATGCACCACATTGTAATAGATCCAGAGATCAACTATACTAATGGATGAATCTGTCTCCTAAACTTTATTTAGTTCAGGCTTGTTGTATTCCTATCTTCTGTACTTTTCCTATTTATTGTTTTATTTATTTATTATTTGTTAACTGGGAAAGTCTGACTTGGAACAAAGCCAATTTTCAGCGGAGGCCTGGGGACAAATGCTCTAGATGCATTTCTTTGTAACATGGGAGGAAACCGGAGCACCCACGCGAATGCAGGGAGGACATGCAGCCTCTGCACAGAAGGCACTACAGCTGAGAAATGAACCAGAGAACTGTTTGCTGTGAGGTGACAATGCTACCACTGCACCACTGCACTGTTTTAATGTTTGTTAGCTTTATATGTGTAAAAACATTGGTTTACAAAGACTAGAAGTTCTACCATCCCATTCTCTTATAACCAAAGTGGGGTCACATTCCTGTGTAATGAAAAACCCTGTACCACTGAAAAACTGTCTGAATTTGTATCCACTAAATGGGGCCATTTGGCAGTAGCATTGTTCTCGGTATCTATAACAAGGTCATAATCCTGTTGTGGAGTGATACCATGAGAATAGTTGAGACACAACTTTCTGTCTATAGATTTACTAAGCGGATATTAACTGCAGTATGCTTTTGTTCTGGATAGGACATTACTGCATTTAAACTTTTTTTTAATTATTTCAAGACCTTATGTTGATTTTGGACCATGAAAATACCTATCTTTTTAAGTAGCTCTTTAAGTTGTACTATGATATTGCTACAATCATTAATGATTCTTAACCTGTAAATTTCCATATGTATTAGGCTTCTTAACATTTTAGCAGTTGTAGAAGGTGTCATATCATAGCCTACTTTTTCTTCACAAGATCTGGTGACTTCTAGCTACATCAAAAAAATAATCTATGAAGTCCAAGACCTTTGCACTTTTAATCTGATGCTTTCTCAGTGCTATATTATGTTTATTTTAATGTCTTCCTTATGCAGAAATACCACCATTATAGTTTGGAACATGTTTATGTTTTGTAAGACCTACTGAATCACATGATGCTAAATCTCAGATGCTGAGCTAATGCCAAATGTCAGTTTCTTGTGTTGTATCAGGCCAACATGTGTTTTTTGTCTAGCTGGTATTGGTGGTTGTGACGACCCAACTTAAACCTGGAGGAGTTACTAAGAAGCCTCATTGTCTCCAGTAAAGGAGTGTCACTGAAAGCAGGGATACAACACGCCATTTCCCTTAAGAGTACACCAGGAACAGGCTACAAACCTGGGAATGGACTATATGCTTCACTCCAAGTCCGCAAACGAGTCTTCACACTAACCACCTCAGAGCACTGTGTCCCACTTCTAGGTATTTGACACACCCACTCTTAAATATTTGATATTCGCACATATAAGCACTCTTGAGAAAGTCTGGTACAGATTTACCTGCTATGTCCTCTTTCATAAATTACAAGATAACAGCTGCCATCAGTCAAATACCATAATACCCTTCAAAAGAGGTGTTCACTTATATTGGGTAAAATAAATACTGATATAAATAGTAACATGTAATCTAAGCAGTAAGGCTTTTTGGAATGGCCCTGGTGTTACCACAATAAGTATAAACACTCTCAGATTATTAAAAGTACTTTCTAAATAACCAGCTACAATAAAAGGTAGTAAAATCTTTACTAATAAAATGATTTAACACACACACACACACACACACACACACACACACACACACACACACACACACACACACACACATATATGTATGGGAGCACTTCATTTGATGGAAATTTCAAATGTTCGACACCCATATGGCTTATATGACACACACATTTGAATTTGAAAGCCCGATAATGATAGTAGAGATCCCACTATTCGGAACTAAGAGAACTTCTGCACCTGCTGTGTGATGGTAATGAGTGTGATCAGCGAGAGTGGAGTGGAGTGTGGGGGGGGTGGGGGACTGCCTACTTTCATTAGTATTTTTTAGTAGTTTTTACTGTTATTTTAGGGTTTCAGCTTTTTCAAATATCAGCCATATGGTGTCCACACATATGGTTGTTGGCATTGAATAATGTTGTTATATATATATAATATATATATATATATATATATATATATATATATATATATATATATATATATATATATATATATATATATATATATATATATATATATATATATATATATGTATACTGAATAACTGATTCCAGTAAACCACAGAGTTTTGCACAAAGGAATTATGAAAATAACACCGTAGGATATGTTTCACACTGATTGTAGAAAAACTCTAAGTATCTTACTGTAGATTCCTAACCATCTAAAGATTAACTGTCCCTGTCTAATCTAATTAAATCATCAAGGCAAGATGATACTCTAACTTCTGCAAGGCAAAATCAGAAAATATGCCCACTCTTCAGGCTGTGGTCTGGTCCTCAGTGATTGGAACAGCAACTCTTATAATTTCTGCTGAACAGCTCTGGAAAACTGTGAGTGACAATTACTGATCTGGAAAACAACAACTGACAACTGAAAACAACTGAGCAACTACAACAACTACTACTAGTACTGAACTACTAAACTTTAACTCACTCAGGACCTGCTTTTATAGCAGATTTTTTTTTAATTTACAGAAAGCTGTCATGAGAATTCTACTCTCTCATGTCACACTTTAAAAGGTAAATAAAACAGCTACTGTTGAGATTCTGTTCTTTTCAGTTCTGGCACACGATGACATCATATCTAGGGCAGCTGACTGGTATAACCTACGCTCAGAATTCTTTTTAAAAAAAAATGTACATTTGGTCAGTCAGAAAAACACTGTTTGATTCAAATATCTTAAATAAATCAAAGTAATAATCAAAAAACATAAACTTAATTACAAAATTATAACTAGTCATGCTAAAGCACAGCATATCATCGCATATATTACAAAGGGTAAGTTACAATTATTGACAATTATTTACAAAACTTCAGCCAGTCATGCCAGCACAGATAACAATATCTAGTATCTTCACATTGGTCACCTGACCTTAAATCTAGTTTGCTGCATACCATTGCTACCCCACTTAATTTATTATATCCGATATACAATAGGTGTGATGTATTTTCTTCCATATTGCTCTTTTAGCTTGTCACATGTCATTACAAATCCCCACTTTACATGGTTTCCTGTTTTTGAGGGAGAGTACATATTACACAAGCCCAATGCATTTTACCATATTTTCTTCTTTCTTAAATGAAAAAAATGATTATTGTACATGGCTGGCCCATTGGCATCACCCTGGGATCAGTTTCTAACTTTCATAGATTTCAAGCTGTTTCTAATCTTACAAAAATACTGTTTTACTCTCTTAACAGTTTATAATGTCTGTTACCTTTGTCTGTGTCCGTTTATCCTGTTCAGTATATGTATTACACTGACTCAGCAGTAACATATATCCGATGATTTAATACACACCCTTAAAACACATTAAAAATTAACCATGTCATTAATGCATCAGTGCTGCCTTTCTTTTCATAAGCTAATAACAGACTAACTGCCCTTGCCAGGCATTTTAAACCTATCCAATTCCCCCATGTGAAAAACAGACTCTGCACCTTGTGTCTGTAAAGTAAACACCTTAATTATTATGCTAACCTTCATGGATGGGGTCCATGTTGAATTATGGGTATAGAATTTGTATCCGTATCATAATATTGACAGCTTAGGTTGTCAACTCCAAAATCATCGACACCTAGGCTTCAAAAACTAAAAACAGCGAACGGCCAAATCATTGAGTTCTTTCCTAGGGAAACAGTTCACTTGGCCGTCCGCAAACAAAATAAACAAACACACCCAGACATAGTGGGGGGCTTCACCCCCCCACACCCCCCATAACTAAATATACCAACTCCATGACCACTCTACATTGGGGAAAGGGTAAATCCCCAAGAACGGCCACACAAATTTGTTCCCGAGGAAAGAAAGCAATGATGTGGCCATTCACTATTTTAACCGTTCAATGCTTAGGTGTCGATGAATATGCATTAGACAACTTAAGCTGGCAACAAATCAACAGGGAACCTAGCATTCTCCTAACTTTGTCCTTTAGTGCATTGTCACAGAAAAAGTCTTGCTACCACAACCTGAAAGAATAGAAAAATAAAATCCAAGCAGCATACCATAACATACATAAGTCTCCAGCAATCTACAAATACCAAGCACAAGAATATTTAGCAGACATAACACAACACAACAGATTGTGATCTGTAATGTGCATGCCGTGCAGTCAATACATACAGCACCAGTTTGTCATCCCTAGACAGCATGGAGAGGAAGAAAAAAGTAAATAAATAAAAGCCCAAAATAAACCTTTCCAGACACACACAAACATCCAGCAATACAATAAAATGCAGCTTGCCAAATTACCTGGTTGTTTTCACTTATGAGGTGACAGAAAGATCACTAAAATGATTGCACTATACAGGCAACAGAAATTACATTTTATATATGGGCTGGTTTAGAAAGCCATCCCAGACATAGAAGAAATCAGAAACAAATAGCACAGATAAGTTCACAAATACAATGCCATTACATAAAAAGTGAAACAATTTCTTTTTCTAATAGTTCCTGTTAGTGCAGAGAATTAAGGCTATGAATTATTACCAAACATCTTTGTGTGGTACATATTTAGATTCCCCCAACTTTATTTTGTCTACTGTGTGACTTGATTAAGTCAGTTAACTGGCCAGTGCTCTGTACCACTTGGGAAAACTGTGCTAGGCCCCTGATTGGTCTTCTGGACTACATGCCTAGTAATTATCTATGAACACACAATGGCATTGTATAATAGCAATAACAGCTACTTTGCTTGGGTATTGTTGATTTACCCATGGCTAGCTTATTTCTCTGATAACTCGGGCTTCACCCTTGTAAACAAACTATAGTAATGAAAGGTAAGCTCAGTATTCCCCAAACTCAGGGATTATTGCTAAAGTTTATGTCAAGAAGCTCATAAGACTATGTGCATCTTGTTGATAGGTTCATAGGTCTGTGTTAGGCTACCAACCACCAGGGTATTTATATGCCTAGTCATGCAACTCAACCCAGTTTTGTCTGTGAGTCCACTGGATGCCTATATGGTTGGAGTATGTTATTAAGGATGTATTTAAGGTTATGTGTATCTGTTTGGGGGTTATGTTAGTTTGGGTTGAGTTAACTTACTTTTGACCTCTGTCCATCAGAGACATGGGATCAGACCAGGTGTGAATTTATGATTTTTTATCCAATAATTAAGGTTTAGCTTGAAAATGATTAAGGAAGAAGTTTACTTCACGTTGATAGAGAGATTGTTCGATAGTGTGAAAATCCTTTGAAACACATATTGTTCTTTCTAACATGTTTTATTTACATTGCAGGCAAAATTCTGGTCCTTGAATCTAGTGTTCTTGGTGCTGTTTGAAAAGTGGATGTGCAAGAGGTTTCTCAGAGCTGAATCTGAGGATGACGTATAGGACAGGCAAAGATCACCTGTCCAAACTGTAAGAGACTGAGGGAAGATATAC
>NC_056743.1:1826562532-1826632532 GCF_019279795.1 Protopterus annectens | reverse complement strand
GGTATATGATGAAAGGTTTTCTATGTAGCAAGTAAAAACAGGGACTTAATGTATAAATTAAAGAGGTAGGGGGACAGTGTTCACCCTTGTCTTGTTCTGTTCTTAATATCAATCCAGGAGGAGGTGATCTTATTAATCTGTAAAGAAGTATGAGCATTAGACTAAAGTGTTTTGATAGATTGGATAAAGACTAGGGGTATACCAAAATGGGTTAAGATCATGAATAAGAGTCAAGTTCAGTCTAAGAAAGGCTTTGGATATATCATTTGTAAGGGAAAATACTGGGGTGTGGCTTTCTTTAGACAAAGATATCATGGCATCCAGTGTGAGTGTATTATCTGATGCTTGCCTATACTGTATGAATCCAGATTGGTTGGGTGCTACAACGTAGGTGATAATAGGCTTGAGTTTGTTGGCCATAATTATAGCAAACATTTTTTATGTCCAGATTAATCAGAGAAATAGGTCTATAGTTCCATGGAGCTTTGGGGTCATTGTTTTCTTTAAGAATAAATATTGTTTTAGAAGTGTTCAGGTGTAAGTCTGCAGTATTACAATTTTTAATATAGTTAAATAGAAACAGAAGAATTTTTTACATTTTCTGACTGAAAGTTTTATAGAATTCAACAGTGAGCCCATCTGGTCCTGGGGCTTTCATTTTGAGATTATTTATTATCGTGATTATTTTTTGTTGGGTAATGGGAGATGAGAGAGAGTCTTGTTGGGCTTGGCTAAGTTTTGGGAAATGAAGTTGACTTAGGAACTGATCTAACTCTTGTTACACTTCCTAGTTTTTACTTTCTTGATTTACCAACATAACATATCAGTGGCTGTCACAAGGGATTTCTAATAATTAAGGCGTTGCCATTCATTTCTATGGAAGAAATATAGTCCTTCACAGCAGACAACGATCAGTCCTAGTCATGTACTGATGATGCCTATGGATGGCTGAATCTGGCTATGAGAAAAATGTAAATATTAAGTCATTAGACAGCCCACATTCTGCCTCTCAGTAGACATCTTGGGATTAGTGCTTCTTTTTTGCTCTTAGTGAGAGAAGGAGTGCAGGGACATTATTTCCTGGAGACTGCTGATCACCAGAAAGCCTGATAACTGCTTTAGAAGTGCCAGCTTGGAATGTGTGCTACGGTTTTGCTCCTGCAGAGAGAAGGAGCAGAAGGCATTGGTCTGGTTGATATTCAAGGCATCTACCTGGAAAATACCACAACAGGCCCACAGACCCCTGCATCATCTGGGACAAGACTGTTGATCACCAAAGAGCCTGTGGCCTGCTTTGCAGCTCTAGTGAGAGAAGAAGCAAAGGGACATTATACTCCAGCAGCATGAGACCAGTACTAGCAGTAGCCAATTAGGTGAATTCTCACTATTCATCATTCCTAACAAAGCTATTTTTTTCTTTTCAGTAAGTATTGTTTGATTGGCTAATGTCTAACCTAACTTCAGAATATCTCCCTAAGTACTTTATCTATAAATCATCAGGTCTACTTTATTCATTTCCTCTCAAGTGTTTGGCAGTAGCCTCTACAGACATAGGCACCTTGAGTTGGCAGGACAGCTAGTTTGTAATGACAAGCAGTGCCCCCAGTGTTGCAACCCAGATACTCCTGACTTTACTCTATATTCTTACTGTAACCATCTAATCAGCCTTTTACCATGGATATGAACTTTAACACAATCTCTTTTACCTGCTTGGTGGATATGGGCATCCTGAGGAAATGTAGAAATTGCCTTATGTTACTGACAGCCAGCTAATTCTCAAACAAACTGATACGATATTTGGGAGATGTATTTGCACAATTTCACTGGCGGCAAAGCTCTCACATAAAAGCATTACTAATGTCAATCAGGTTGCAGTAGTACATCTTCTGCATCCATCACACAGTACAAAGATGATGTATAAACCTACATAAGCTGATGCACTTAAATGTAACCTTCCTAAACCCAAAGACATCCTAGATGAAGCACACATAACAAAATCCCCAACAGCCTCAAATGCGCTCTTTCAAAATAGCACACACATCAACAAATACAGCCACATCTCATGTCTCATGAAGCCTCTACGTCTAAGCCCATAAGGCAAGCCACCACACAATCTAAAATTCTGGTCATTGGAGACTCCATTGTGAGACACACTGATCTCCCTGTCACCATGCTGAGTAAGGAGAAAGTCAATGTCAGTTGCTTATCAGGAGCCAGCCACATTATGCATGCAGTCAGACCATTGAACCACAAGTACCACTATATCTCAGGCATAGTCCATATGTGAGTGTAAAGGACCTGAGACTTATCTCCACAGACTATATGAAGAGCGACATCATGGAGCTCTCTGAATATGTGTCCCAGGCTGGTATGAGCCTAGCATTGAGCAGCATTCTACCTTCTCCAAGGATGACGCCACAATGCAAACAGAAGATGACTGAATTTTATTATTGGATTAGTTTCTGGTGTCATTCGGAGGTGAGTGCAACATTTATTAGCATGAAAGGAGATGGTCAATCGGCCAGTCTGCTTTGCCAGGTATGGTCTACACTTCTCCCCTCAAGGCTTTCAAATATTACTTAAAACACTGTACTCCTAATAACGTCCATTTTAGGCAATGCCAAACTGAAAATACTTCCAAAATCGAAAAACAAACCCAAAAATATCTAAAGGTGTTACTGCTCAATGCTAGGAGTATAAACAAGAAATTCCACTCTCTGTAAGCTCACCTCACTCAAGAGAACACTGATGTCTGTGCAGTCACTGAGCCATAGTTTAAAACAGCAGAGAGCACCCCGGCAGTGCAAGGCTATGAAGCCTTCCACACAGTTGGACCAGCTACTACTCAGGCAGGGACCAAAGGTGGATGTGTCTTGAGTTACATCAAAATAAACATACATCAAGGCTGGTCAAACAGGACAATGGACTTTAGGTTCTTCAAGTTCAAATCACCATAGGAAAAATCCCACAACACTTTATTGCAAGCTGCAAGTTCCTCTCTATGACCTGGGAAACCCATAACATATATTAAGGCTTACTGGAATCACTCACCATCCAAACCAAATAATACCCATACCTCTTAGCTGTCCACATTTTCACAAAATGTCCAGATTTTGGCCTCATATTTACAGTCTGTTTCTCATAAAAGTTGTGGTTTTCCAGCAAACCACTGAGGATTGAAGTTACTAAATGATGACAAACATTTGTGTTTCAGATGTCTTAACCTTCAGAAAATGCGTGCTAACACAAATCCTGTTCTTCTAGCAACTTTCTAAGTTTATAAGAGCAATACTAAAAATCTATCCCTATTGTGAGGCTGTTGTCCCCCCATTATTTTAGGTTTTGTCCAGAGTTTTGTGCTATGAGGCTGAGAGGTATGTATCATATTCATGGGTGACTTAATTACTTCATTGTTAACTAGGAATTATATATGACATCAAATGTTTAGGCACAGAGATTCCTGGATTTTGTAAACACAAACTCCCCTGGACCAGATTGTAAATACACTGTCCAGGGGCACAGACATACTGGATCTGGTCCTCACTAATATGGGAACAAGCTTAGCATCACCTAGTTTAATGTCTTCTCTAGTAAGATCAGACCACAAAATATTCCCCTCATAAGTAAAAATAAAACCTGGAACCCCAGCTAACCTTGAAAAGTTCACAAGCTATCTAAGACTAACTCACTACTATTAAGTGAAAACCTGGCAACATTTCAAGCACACTCTGAGAACAGTTCTGCTACCTCTATGGAACAAGTCCTCAGTGATGTCTCTAGAATATTGCACTGATGGGCCCAGACAATATCCCAGGCTGCCTTCCATATAGCATGAAACATGATCTTTAAACTGGCTTCATGCCTCATGAATGGAGAACAACAGCCACTGTCCTCCTGCACAGAGGTATGTCATCTACAGATCCTTGAAACTACAGACCCATTAGTCTCACTAGTCTCATATGCAAAGCCACGGAAAGAACTATCATGGGAATGGTCAATAATGACATAGAAAACCTCCAGACACTATACCCAAACCAGTTTGGTTTCATCAAGGGCAGATCATGCCTTCTGAACCTGGTGGACTTATTTGAGAAGTTCAACAAAGCAATGGACAAGGCTGAAATTGTTCACACTGCCTAACATGACTTGAACAAGGCATTTGACACAATACCCTCCTAAAGCATTGTTGTCAAACTTAGGAGGTTAGTTATAAACTCGTATGTGACCCAGTTGATAGTCAGCTGGCTCACAGACAGGATCCAGGAAGTTAGAAATGGACAGTCCACCTCTGCAAAGAGACCGGTCACAAGCAGAGTCCATCCAGTAGCAATAACTTTATTATCCACAACTCCACATTCAGGAGATCTACAAGCTATGAATAGGTGCTAGGTTTACATTAAAGTCACTGTAGTTGGAAAAAGCACACCAAATTTGTCTGGAAATGGCACTTGTTCAAATAAGTTCTGAATTCCAGGTTTCCAACTCTGATGATTTATTTTCATATTCAAGTCATTGTAATCTCATTTTTTTATTTATTCATTATTTGTTTTATTTGATGTTTGTCAACTGAGATAGCCTGACTGGGCACAGGCCCACTTTCAGCAGAGGCCTGGGGGGGGGGGGATATAAAGCTTATACAGAAGTAACATAACAAAGTTATAAAAAAAACTTGTAAACAAGGAAATTAAAGCTAAAGAAACATAAACTGAACATAAAGATACTGTTAATAATACGTTACTGGGTTAAAAAAACATCATATATTTTATATGTTGCACACTTTCTGGTACTGACTAAGGTGTAGGAAAGCAAAAATAGGGTGAATGTAAGAGGGATGTAAAGAACATATAGGAGAGAATGAAAATACGAATAGTGTGGGGAGTGCAGTGAAAATAAGTTAGACTTAAATACAACATTTGGAACGAACTCTGCAGAAGAATGTATACAGAATAAGACAAGAGTTAGACAAGAGCAAAGCCGAGAGTTAAGTATGTGAGACTTTAGGAGTATTTTGAACTATGAGAGATTGACAACGGTTAGGATGTGCTGGGGGATTAAGCTCCAAATCCATGATTCATAATTCATCATATATAATATATCTATCATTATTCAATATATATATTAAATATATCATTCAATATAACGACTAATAATACATTATATTGGTTAATAAGGCATTAGAAGTGTGCTTAAGTTTTTTTTTTCCTCCATTATTACTTCTTTGGATGAGACAATATTTGGGAAATCTGTGTTCAGTGGATTATATGTCACATCTGTTGCAACCAAAATTCACATATTTATTCCCCATTTCTATACTTCCTCCACTTCAGGGTAACAGGGTGGCTGGAGTCTATCCCAGCACTCAGCTGGTGAGAGAGAGAGATAACCCGATCCTGAACACACTGCGCACGCACGCAAACACACGTGCATACACACACACACATACACACACACACACACACACACACACACACACACACACACACACACACACACACACTCATACCTTCTTACCTATAATGCATATTATGGATAACCTGGAGGATTTCCAGTTCGCCCATAACATCTTTGGTAAGTGAGAAGAAACTAAATTACTCTGAAAAAAACAATGTGAAGATAGTGAGAACATGCATTCTTTGCACAAAATGCAAAATGGGCCTGGCAGTTGGCTTAGATTATTACGTAACTGGTTCCTATAATCCAGTGGTGCAAGGTTTGATTCCCTCAGCCTCCACTGCCTAACTGTGTGACTCTAAGCAAGTCACTTAACCAGACACTGCTCCTGGCCTGAACTCAGCACCATGAGGCAAGAGTGCAACCATAATCCTTCAAATAAATTCTGTCACTCCTTTCTGAATCCTTCTATCTATAAATGCAGAAGTGAAACATTTATAACTCTGCATTCCAGAGTTAAAACATCTACATCAAATCATGAGATGTCTGTCACTCACATAAAGCTAGAGGTCATATGTAAGCTTCATTATGTAATTTACAAGGCAATGTTTAGCCATGAATCTTTATATATTTTACCTATTCCACCCTTCTGTAACAGTGCAGGTCTCTAAGCTAAAGTAAATCTCATATTACCTGCAAAAAAAAAAAAAGTTGCAGAATATAAAGCTGCACACGTTTCTTTGTACATTTTCCATGTTATGCTTTGGTACCCTTCCCCCCCAAATACATGCTGCCATCACTCTGTACCTAAATGTGGAACCATCAACAGGTAAGACTGCCATTCTTTGGAACACTATGAAGGGTACTGTATAGCACTTTCTGTCCGTGACAAAACCACTCTGAACACACATGCACTTTTATCCAAACAACAGACACATGCACAGGCATACACACACCTGCACACACACACACACACACACACACACACACACACACACACACACACACACACACACACACACACACACACATGCACACACATACAAAACCATGAATTGGATGTCTCACAGGAGTACCTATCATGGAGGACAAAGGCTCTAAGATCATCAGCCAAAAGTGATCCCAGGTCACAACTGAGATAATAAACTTGTGGATTTAACACACAAATAATAGTGAAGAGGTGAATTTGTAACTGGATAAGGGGATATCACAAACAGAGATTGCTAGAATGTGAAAGTGTACTTCAATCAAAGTTAAACCTCCTTCAAACTTTTAAGGGCATACTCTTACACTACTTTGTATATCTGTACATTTCAATTAATGTCATCATTGCACTACATTGTATATCTGTACATTTGAATTAATCTCATCACATGTGGCAAGAAACAAACAACAGCAAGAAATAAAAAAATGACCTTGGTTTTCCAAGTAATCTTTTCTGCAGAGCTAAGGGGGCCATTCTAATCACTCACCTTGTCGTTAGAGCTAGCAGTTTATCTCACACCTTGAAGCTGTCACTCTAAAGACAGCATGTTCTTTTTGCATTGCTCTCTCTCCCCCTCCCAGCTCGAGTTACTGTCACAAAGTATATTCAGTGAGCACATATACTTGGTGAGGCCTGGCCTTGTAGCTGTCAGTTGTACCGAGTGGTTAATGAAATGTCAGCCATTTCTAAATTCACTCAGCCTTTTCTGTTAATTCTAAACTTCTGGTGAGTGTAACAGGTCTAGGCATACCTTGAAACTGTGGAAAACTGAGAAGAAACTGCTACAAACCAATTAAAATCACACACATGCATGCATGTTATCAGTTTGGCATATATTTTTCTGTTTTATTCCCTACATCTTCAATTTCAAATGTAATATATTATTTCTAAGCTTCATAATTGTTTTATATTACATACCAAATGACAAACCATGAAAAGAAGGAATGAAAATGTAGAATTTATCTGTATCAATGTGTGATTGTAAAGCTGAATGAAATATTTGCAATGAAAAAAAATTTCACAAGGCTTTCTGTGCTTCACAGTGTGGCCATAGTATGATGCCCACTTACATCAATATTCACACGTTTTCAATAATAATGTGAAAGTTATGAAATGAATGTTAAGAAATCACCCAAATTCAAAAATGCAAAGCATATACCGTGTTTACTATTCCATCCTATTTTCGTGATTCACAAACTTGGATTATAACTACGTCATACTTATATGCCACGTTTATGAACCGTGCACTGCTATGCTTAGAAAACAGTTACATATTAGTGCCACCAGTGTCTTTATGAATTGTAGCACAATGAGATCTGAACTTAGTAACAGGTTGAGCTGTCAGTGGTAAGGCTTTGACAAAAAAGACCAGTTAACATGAACACTGAAAACAACAATCCAGTAAAACATTAACTGCAATGAGGAAAGGTGTCAGTATACACTAATCTGCATGTCTCTGAACTGCTTAGTGTTTAATACAAGCACTAACAAGACCTTTTCTGCTGCATTTATAGTAATCAATTGGGGGTTACTATTAGTATAAGGGTTGGGTTGCATTAAAGGTTAAGGTGCTTATCTCACAGACACAAAGTAGAAGGTTTGATTCTCACCTTTGAAAGGGAAATAGTTAAGGCTTGAAATGGCCCATAAAGCTTCATACTTACCTGTGAACCACCAGCAGTGGATGCATTATGTTAACACAGGCACCTCCCCAACTTCATTTTGAGGTTGCTATTTATTTTCCCCATCCCTAATGATTGCAGTCAGTCAGTAATGGCTGACATTAGAGGGTCATTCTTCCTATTGTTTAGAAAAAGTATTGCAAGACCAGCTGCTCTACCAACTTTTTAAGTGGATTAGTGTGACCCGTAGAAAAGACTCATTGGTGTCATGTAGTGTTTACACCCAGCTTTCTCCAGATGCCTTGAACACTCCCTTTATACTTCATGTGCCATTACAGTCAGTCAATAATGCCAGATATTAGTGTTTCTTACTATTATTGTGTCATTAATATACTCTATGATATAAAGCTTATTGCTCTACTCACTTTTTACATGGATTCAGATAATAGGCAAAAGTAACCATGGTGTCTAGTGTTTCCTTCCCCCAATAAACACTCATGCTGCAAAACCTGTTGTTCCATCAACTATTTAAGTGGATTTGGGCAATATGTAATAGTGTCCATGGTGTCTAGTGTTGGGCATCCCCACATTTTATCCACTGCTTGTTAGTGTGGGGAAGGTAAAGAGGTGTGGTAGTCCATCCCCCCAGCAGACTCACAGACATCATCACACACACACACACACACACACACACACACACACACACACACACACACACACACACACACACACACACACACACACACACACACACACACACACACACACACACACACAAACACACACACACACATACACCTAACCTATCATGTAACCCTCCCTACTGTGAACACCCAGACCAACAGACAGACACAGGCACACACACACCTACCCACACTCACAAACAGGCAAATACACACCTGACACCATTCATGTCTCTACATACACTAATACAGGCAGAAACACGTGCACACACACACACGCATCTCCCCCAGTACTACATCTGCTAAAGTCCCTGGCACTTATATCTAACACAAGCTTACCCACTGAAATAATAAGTGATTTCTGGCTTTTAGGTGAGGTGATTATCACTACTGGTGGTAATGATTAATGCAGCCAAGCTATTCTATGAATTGCATGGCTGTGAAACACACCTACCACAAACATTTCTGAGGGAATGGTGTATGGCCAATTAACATATGCATTTGTGGAGACCAAAGAAACAGCCTGTTGTAGTGCTGTGCTTGTATTAAGTAAGGGTTGTCTAAGAAATGGAAACTATTACCACCAGTGGTAAAAAAGGCCTACTGCTGACAGTAACCTTAGTCTCGGACATGTTTTGCACCCTGCTTTGTAGCCACAACAGAGATTGATCTATAAAAGTTTCAGGATCTGTTGCCATGATATTGCAGTGAGGTTGTTGTTGTGTCTTTCAGCTTTTCCCGGTTACACTAATCCCGGTTACACTAATCCCGGTTAGGGGTCGCCACAGCAGAACTCCGGTCTGCTAATGAGTGGTAGTTGATTTTTACGTGCCGAGTTACCAGCTCTGATGCACAACCTTCAACGAAGGTATGCCCATTCACGCATGTCTCCACGCAGAAGACGCTCTAGCTGAGAATCGAACCGGACAGCGTCTTACTGTGAGGCGACAACGCTACCGTAGCACCACCACCTATTATGCAGATTAAAGGATCCTCTTACTGCCTCAACAGTATTGAGGGTGAGAAGATGTTGGGTTGTGCTACAGTGCTTGTTTATACTGTTGTTCACATTGAGGTGTGCTTTTGCATCCCTTCAAAAAAATTCTCTATTATGTACACAGATATTTCATGTATTTTACTGCTCAGTGTTTGCCTAGGACAACATGAATAAAACTGTGGCATTAGGCTTGTCCCTTAAGTTTTAACTGTCTGTGATCAGTCCATAGATGTATGAACACGGCTTCTGAAACTCCAAGCACAATATAGTCCATGAGTCACATTTTGTGACCTGCAGATCACGCTGTGGATGATTTTGAGATTTGCATACCAACTTCATACCTCAGATTTCTATGATACATGATGACATGTGACTGTGGAAGGCAAGGTCTGCTTCATATTTGGATTATATCTGTAAATGTTTATTTAACAATGATCTCCAGAGCTAGTAGGATCTCTGGGCCTATTGCAGTTGACCAATGGCCAGAAAATGTGATAACTAAGTAACCACAAACTAGTTTGCAAACATTTTGGAATATAAACTAAAAAAAATACTGCAGGTATCAGAAAAGAAATGGAAAATAACTTAGTTTGATGATGTTTTATATTTCTGTTGGACTTCTCCTGTCTTCTTTCTCTGTGGTAATGTTTGTGTTCTACATTACTCTGATAGGCTAAAAAATAAATAAATAAATAAATTAAATAAATAAATAAATAAATAAATATATATATATATATAGGCTGTGGTATTGCACAATAAAAACATAATAATAACATAGATAAATAAGTCACTGGCCGTCTTCTAATAAAGTAAACCATGAAGTTTGAAATACAGATTAAGGTAAGATTTGCTTAGACAGTTAACTGTATATATTTTTGAAATTTTACACAGACTTGCAAAAATAATTGAACCATGTGAGACTGTATTCAGAAGGTTATATAAAGCAGAGGTGTGAAACTGCAGGGCCACATACTTGTCCCGAGTGCTGCACAGATTTGCAAGTGCATTTCTTACTGGATGTTGGATATAAGACTGTGACTGTACATGGATTGTCGACATATATATATATATATATATATATATATAGCAGATGTGAGTCTGCATGTCATATGAGCCATGGGTATGTCAAAAGTTAAATCTGTGTGCTTTGTGCAAGGATGCTGAACATTTACCTCTGTGCAGAGGTAATACTGCATGGAATGTGAATAGAGGACTGATATATGGGAAGCTATATGTGGTATGTGACGGTCGACATAGATAAGTGTATGTCAGAAGTTAACAGTGGAAGTATAAGGACAGGTATATGTGTAGAAGGTTAACAGTACGTGACAAGCATGCAGATCACTGCATGTAGATTCTGACAGGAGATGCACAGAGGTGGTAAATCTGTAATTTTGGCAGTGGCTGTACAGAGGTGGAGGTGCAGTCAGTTTTGGCAGGAGATTTATGCAAGGGTAAGTTTTTTGCCAGTATTGACAACATGTCTATGCTGAGGTGAGTTTGCATGGAATTTTAAGATTTGGTGTATGTGTACAACATGGTATAAGATCATGTGCAGACATGGTGTTAGCGGATGTGTGCATTCAGGTGTGTGTGTGTGTGTGTGTGTGTGTGTGTGTGTGTGTGTGTGTGTGTGTGTGTGTGTGTGTGTGTGTGTGTGTGTGTGTGTGTGTGTGTGTGTGATAATTCCGGAGAATGTTCAGACCTCTCTGAGGCTGATGTTGGTCCGTTTGTTAACACTGGATAGGTCTCCATACAAGTATTAAATGGGGTGGGCTTGGTATAACGGTTAAGGTTTTTGACTCATAGATACAAGATACAGGGTTTGATTCTAACCTCAGGTTACTGGCTAGGCTTCAAAAGACCCTTCAGGGCAGTTAGCCTAATATTCACCTTTGTTTGATCAGGTTGTAACTACATGAACAGAACTGAACAAATTTATGTTATAACGCAGATTAAAGGCCATGTTTGAAGCCACTGCAGAATCACTGTTTGAATGAGATTAATGTGCACTTTAATGGGAAGTTTTGCTATTTTTCACTGATGGATGACTGGGGCTTGAACATTACATGAGTTGCAAGGGGGGGATAGGATTGCCCAGCTGCAAAAACACTTACTTTATTCTTTGTGGGTCGAAAATTATGACTAAAATTTTTGAATGACCATGAACTGGTCATTCACAGTTAGAAGCAATTTAATGCCTATATTCAGTAATCTGTGGAACACTGATAGTGGATACTCTGAGCTGCAAGAGATTAGGATGTTGGCAATGCATGTGGTGCATGACTGTAAGATGTTTATTGTGAGTATGTGAGGATATGGGGGAAAATGCAGTATGAGTACAGTTGCTAACATCAAAGCATTCATCTCTCTGCATGCTGGATGCCGTGTGTGACAAAAGGAAACCGGCTGGGAGACCTAATGATAACCGTACCACTCTTTTTCTTCCTGGTTAGGGGTCGCCACAGTGGATCACCTGTCCGCTCATGATTGGCAGTGGTGTTTTTACAGTGTCGAGTTGCCAGCCTGCCGCCCAACCTTCCACAGAAAGCACACACACGCACGCACTCACACCTAGGGCCAATTTAGAGTATCCAATCCACCTACAGCATGTTTTTGGGATGTGGGAGGAAACCGGCACCAGGAGGAAACCCACGCGACCACAGGGAGGACATGCAGACTCCACACAAAAGGCACCCCAGCCGAGAATAGAACCAGAGAACCTCTTGCTGTGAGGTGGCAACGCTAACTGCTGCACCACCGCGGCCTCCCACATAGCCATACCACTCAACTGTACCTATTTGTAGGGATGACTCTAATACTGGCTCAAACTTTTATCTGCTTTTCTGAAAATTGGAAAGTTTTGAGAAGTTCTAAGTTAACGATGCCAGTATTTAAAAATAATTTAAAGCTCTTTTTATAACTATTTTTGTTTTGTCCTTAATTATTGAGGTTGAAGTAACTTCTCCACATAGCTTTCCCCCTTTAACCTCAATAATTTAAAGTTTTTTTCATAACTATTTTTTATTTTGTCCTTAATTATTGAGGTTAAAGGTTGAAAGCTACGTGGAGAAGTTACTTTGACATTGAGTAGTATATGATTTCCTGGGTGTGTTCTGTGACAAGGCTACAAATGACATGAGCTGAAATTTCACTTCAAAAGTATAAATTCAAAGAGAAACTGAAACCTTTCATATGTGGCAAAGGAACTCATGTTTGCATGTACGGGAGTTGCCACTTGTATACCTATATAATCAACTCCAAAGCTGCGGCTCAAGTGAGGGAGAGTTTGTCCTTTAGTGCATATGAGTTTGAACACTGATGGGACTTGTAGCATTTGCTCTGAGTGTAAATCTCATGTGATAAGGTTAGATTACTTCACAGCTGTGAAAATACAGCTTTCACAGACAGAGATGGGGTACCCTTGGAGACTGGTTGATTATGCAAGTAACTCAGGCTGCAGTGATCAGTATGTAGTATAGATAGATAGATAGATAGATAGATAGATAGATAGATAGATAGATAGACGTTTTATAGATGTATTTTTTTATCTTGGAGTAGCAATAATCCAGAGGCTACTAAACTGAGAGATGGCCCAAGCACACCTTTTCAGTTCTACATTCAAGAAACCTTGTATAGAGGGGCGTGGCCAAGGATGAACACAGGATAGCAGCAGATTTCTTCAGCTCCACCAACTTAACTGCACTGACAGGAAATAATTATTTTAAAAATCAACTAATGAAATAATTTTCTTTCTAAATACGTTTGGAATATCAGTTTCTTGAATAATATCTAAAAAAGAAAGAAAATTTCAATAATTTTCCTGTCAGAAATCATCTTGGAAATTTCTCTTTTCATCACCTCTGTTCAAAATGAGTTCCAGTAAGGCAAACAGTCAGGATTCCAGCATCAAGAAAGAGCTTCAGTCTTTGATATCTACTATTCAGCAACTAACAACCAAAATGGACAAACTGGATACTAAAATTGATAACTTCATAAAAAAAACTACAAAACAAATGGATTTGTTACATCAAGACTTGCAACAACAGAAGGCACAGATTACAGGCATAGAAGAGACTGTTAATGATATGGAGAACAGAATCCAGGAAGAAGAAATTAACATTGAGTTTTTGCTGAAGCAGAACACACACCTACAATCCAAACTTGATGACCTGGAAAACAGATCTAGACACAATAATATTAGGATTTTTGGACTGCCAGAAAATATAGAGGGTAACAACATTACTTCCTTTTTAAATACTTGGCTTCCCAAAACTTTAGACTTGTCAGAAGCATTTTCATTTGGTATTGAAAGAGCCCATAGGTCCTTATCTAATTTTAACTCTAACAAAAAGTATCCTAGATCAGTTATAGTAAGATTTTTATCATCTTATGACAAGGAGATGGTATTAAAATCTGCATGGGCTAAAGCACCTATTAAAATTAATGAGGCAACTGTGCATTTTGACAATGACTATTCTTCCTTGGTAATAACTAAAAGAAAAGTTTTTGCCATTAATAAGAGAGCTTAAGAAAGCACAGTTCAAAACTTACCTTTTATTTCCTGCCAAACTAAAAATCTTTTTACCTGATGGCCCTAGAATTTTTGAAGACTTGGACTCTGCTTTGCTGTATATTAAAAAATAAGATATTAGATAAAATAGAAGATATGGAATGGGCAAGTCCTTCATTAAAGAGGATGGCAACAGGAACTTCTTGGAAGACTTCAGAGAAGCAAAAAAGACTAAAAAAACAAATGACATGTTCTATATATTTTTTTTCTTTCCTTCTCTTTTAATCTCTTCAAATACAGTTACTGCATCTCCAGAAAGCCACAAATATTTTAAAGATTTATTCAAAGTTATTTTCTGTGTGCAAAGAACTGTTTTTGTTTCATAAATAGTCAAACTCTCTGAGGAACAAATAACATGCTATCAATCAACTTGTTTCTCTTTGTGATAAAGAGACCTAAGGTTAGTAATTTGATACATTTTCTTTCTCTTCTTGTTT
Source organism: Protopterus annectens (assembly GCF_019279795.1). Taxonomy (NCBI): domain Eukaryota; kingdom Metazoa; phylum Chordata; order Ceratodontiformes; family Protopteridae; genus Protopterus; species Protopterus annectens. Next base: position 1,826,617,844 of record NC_056743.1, on the reverse strand, counting down.
TAAATAATGGCATTCTTTATAAACTATGCATTTAGTGAGGGGTGGGGGAGGGCAAGGAGAGAAGTATGATGTAAAATATGGAAAAAGTGAAATAATGACTTATTAGTTCTTTAAAACTATATATGCTGTTTAAACACTGTTGCTAAATATATCATGACTTTATTGCTTATACATGATTACAAATAATATGTCATGATATAATTGCAAATAATTAGAACTAACATAGTTGTAAGTAATATGTTTCATGTTTAACTTTATTAATACAAACAGCAAGTAATATTTCTTTGTAGATACTCTTTGTAGCTTCCTTTTTTTTCTCTCTCTCTCTCTCTTCTTTTCTCTACTCTCTTCCTTTTCTTTTTTTCTCTCTCTTTTTCTCTTATAAGTACAGTTATATGCTTCTGATAATACTGATATATGTATATAATAAGATTTGTATGAGAAAATGAAATGGGGCATATAAAAATAAGTTGTATAATATGTTAAATAACTGTAGGCTTGGTTTCACTGTCATAGAGACTGTAATGACTTGTAAAATACTTAAGGTTTTGCACTGTTTAGTTTCATTTGTATTACTAAATGAATGTCAGTCACTTGTATTTACTAAAATTCCCACCAGAATGTTAAGGGAGACAATTTGGGATGTGGGTTACCTCGTGAATAGTGTCCTCGAGTTGTTTTAAAAGCTTCAACACTCAGAATACACAGAGAAGCTGAATGCAGTCATTTTGAACTTTGACCCCTGATTTCACACTGACACATCGCAGATTCAAGAAGAACACTGTTCCAGGAAGTAGAACTGCTGTAAATGCGACTTTGTGATGAAAAACGAACTTTATGACATCTAAATGTGAGTTATTCTTTATAACAACTTACTTATTTAAGATGTAATTTATAAAATATGAAAGTTATAATGATTTTAAATGATTCAGTATGCCATAGTAAACAAGTGAGATATTTTAGAAGGCATAGAAGGTAAAACATATATACACATGTTTTTGAAAGCTTACATGACTGCAACATATTATTGTATATAAATACTTATGATTTAAACATATATAATGTTATAAATCATTTGACTTATCTAATTGACAAGCACAAGTAGCATTATGATTATATCTTAGAAGAAACTGTCATGTGACATATTTTAAAGCAGCAGTTCAGATATATAAAATACAGATGGCTTTCTTCACAATGATTTATGTATAACTAGGAATTTACATTGCTGTGCAGTATGACTTGTAAACATATGTATGAGTATAAATATTTTATTTACTGGCAATAATAAGTATGAGAAGAAAGCTTTGGTGCAAGTAATTTAAAGTTTTTAAAACTATTAACTGCATTTCTATGGCAGAAAGTAGGAATACCCTAATATATGTAATGTCTGAACCATTATAGCCTAAGTTATTGAATCCAAATGAACATAAGAACTTATTTTTACAAACTTTTAATAAACTAATATATAGATATGCCCCCCCCTTTTTTTCCCTCTCTCTTCCTTTCTCTCTCTCTCTCTTCCCATTATCAAGTTTATTAGAATGCTATTTTGATTATGAGTGTATTTTACAAAATAGATGTACATAGTAATATGAGCTGTTTCTAAATGTTCTTATTTGTTTATGTGAAGCTGATTTATAAATTGTTTAGCTTTGTCTTACTACATAATCTAATTAAATGAGGTTAACTTTAGTTAATAATAGTCGTATTGAATCGATATGGTGGCAGCTGAGGTTCTGCTGCTTAGGATAGGGGGATAACTTGAGTGGTATGTGCTACTCAAAGTTGGAGTTCTTAACTCCAGGCTGGGTGCAATGTTTAATCCTAATATTATTTTCACCTGTTTATTGTTGTTTGTATATAGTTCTGACATCCACAGCACATTTTATAAACTTATTGTCACTACAAATAAAAGTGAAGCTTATACAAAATCCCATAAGATTTTCAATAAATACAGCTATAATTAATGGTACACCTAAAGGAGGAGGTATAATATCATTTATTTTGTTAATTGTTATTCTGATTATATGTTTTATATGTTTATACAAGCTAAATGATTTCTCTAAAAGGAATTTCTTTAAACATTAATGGACTGAATAACCCATGTAAAAGGGCAAGTTTAATGAGATACATTAATTTGCATAGGGCCAACTTAGTATTCCTTCAAGAAACACATCGCCTGAAAAAGGATATTGATAAATTAGCCACTAATAAATATACAGTCTTGGTTAGTTCAGAACACACTCAGAAAAAAAGAGGAGTGGCTATTTTATGGAATAAAAGTATGCCCATACCTAAAACTATTAAGTCTTATAAAGATGATAAAGGAATGTTTTGTATGGTTACAATACAGATTAATGGAAAGACATATACATTAATCAATGTATATTGGATACCAGGAATTGGCATTAATACAGTGAAACACCATCTCAATAAGATCATATCATTTTCTATAGGAGATATTATTTTAGCAGGTGACTTTAATTGTATCCTACATGAAAAGATACTACTACTACTATAGGAAAAAGGAAAATTACATCTAATGCAAAACATTTAAAGGATTTTGTTAATTTATATCATTTGAATGATATTAATAATCAGATAGATTCAAAATCATTACTATACACTTTTTTTTCTAACAGATATAAAACATATTCAAAAATAGATAGAGTCTTTATTTCTAACCAGATGGTTACAGACTTAATTAATTATAAAATCATTTCATGTCCTATATCAGATCATAATTCAATTGTCTTTGAGTTTATGATAAAAAGTACTTACAATGTTCAGATCAAAAGGATACCAGCATACTTAACTCAACTAAAAGACTATAAAGATTATATACTTTCAGAAGTGCAACATTTTTTAGACTTAAACAATACACCTGAAGTCTCCATTGTTTATGTTTGGGATGCTTTAAAATCATATTTATATGGACAACATATCAGATGGTATAATAATAAAAGGAAATCTTGGGACAAGGAATTACTAGATATTCAAAGCAAATTAGACTCATACAAACATAATAATAAAGAAAATATTATGGACAAAAAAGTCATTGAAGAAATAAATAAATTAAATGAGAAATACAAAGAAATTTTAACTCATAAAGTTAAAATAACATTAGAGAAATATAAGTTTTTGTCTTACTCAATAAGTCCCAAATACTTACACAGACTTAAAAATAAAACAAAAAGGTTGAATAAACAAAATCATATCAAAGAAATTTTCTCCAAGGAAAAAGAAGAATGTTTCTAGTTTACCAGAAATATTAGATGAATTTAGAAATCACTTTCACAAAATTAATCATAATAACATTAACATGGAGCCTAAAGATAAAATAAAGAAATTTATAACTACAAACATGAACAAAAAACTTAATAAACAACAGACTAAACTAATGGATAAAAATATTTCATATACAGAGGTTATTACACAAATAAACAAGCTTAAATCAAACAAAGCACCAGGTAATGATGGCATTATACCAGAGATCTATAAAATTCTACCCAAAAGTACTTACTCATTAATACATAAGGTTTTTATTTTGGCCCAAAATGAGTTAACAACTCCCCCATCTTGGCAATACACATTTATTTCACCAATTTTAAAACCCAATAAAAACCCAAGCAGATGCACTTCATATAGACCTATTTCATTACTTAATGTTGACTATAAAATGTTTATGAGTATTTTTGCTGATAGATTAAAGACAATCATCCCAGGCATTATAGATATAGACCAGACAGGCTTTACTGTAAATAGAAATACTTTTGATAATATAAGGAGAACTTTAATGTTAATTGATTTTGCAAATAGGAAAAAGAAAGATTTAACACTTATTAGTCTCGATATAAGTTCAGCATTTGATTCAGTAAGTTGGGACTACTTGTTTATCTTACTGAAGTGCACAAACTTCTCAGATGCATTTGTAAATCTAATTGAACATCTATATAAAGGAGCATTGACTTACATTAAGATAGGAACATATGTCTCACAAAAAATACCCATTTTAAAAGGTACAAAACAAGGGTGTCCACTCTCTCCACTATTATTTACTTTAATAATGGAGCCTTGGGCTAATTTGATCAGAAACAGTACTGATATAGAAGGATTTGATATAGATGAAAATACAATATCTAAAATTCTACTTTTTGCAGATGATGTTCTAATTACATCAGCTGGATCTAACTCTTCTATGCAGTCCTTATTTGATAAAATGATGGATTTTAAAAATATCTCTGGTTTAATATTCAATGAAGAAAAAACTAAAATATTACCGATATACACACGAAAAAATGTCCTCATTAATGATTTTAATAAATATATACCCAACTCAGGACAGATAACTTACTTAGGTATAATATTAACTAAAGATATCGAATCTATTATACATAATAATTATAGTACCTGTCTTCTTAATATACAAAATCTTTTCAATAGTTGGAATAATGTGTTTTTTACCATGGAAGAGAGACTCACAATTATTAAAATGAAAGTATTCCCTAAGATATTATACTTAATACAATCAATAATACTCCCACCTACAAAAATAATTATTAAGAAATTGAATTCACTAATGTTAAATTTCTTATGGGCACCTAATAGACCTAGGATTGCATTAAAGAAACATACTAATAGCTGGTCTCAAGGGGGCATTTCATTTCCAGACTTTAACTTATATACTATCTCTTCTATTATAAAAGTTATTACTTTGTTAATAGATCAGTCATATGTTGCAAGATGGAAAGATTACTGGGAACTAATTAGCATTCACTTCATGAAAATCTCTTTAATACATAAAAATATTATTGTAAATAACCCCATGTTATGGTTACTAAAAGAATTTTGTACTTCATCCATTATACCAAAATATGTAGTTAGTTACCCATTAAACATTATTATCAGTTATCGTAATTTTATATTCATGCATCCTAAGTATAAGGAATGGAATTTTATTCTATTCCCTATAATGTATACACAAGGTATGCTTTTGTCAACCACCTCTGAAAGAACTCTTTAGTCACAGAGAATGATCTAAAGTATTGGTATCAGTTGCTGTCTGATAATAAAGTAAAAAATTTAGACTTCTTAAAGCAAGAATTTGATTTGAGAGAAACATGTTGGTTAGAAATGCAGACTTTTAGACAACATCTTATTAATAAAATTGATTTAATGTCTTTAACAGTTAAAGAATCTGCTCCGATACTGATTGATTACTTGATATTAAATTTACAACATAGAGTTTCTGATAAAGGTAAGCTCTCATACATACATAAAATTATCAGAGAATAAACTCATTACAGTTCAGATACCTATTGGACTTATTTCATTTCCATTAATGGTGAATCACCAAAACAACAAGATAAACAATATATATTGGAATCTGCTTATAAAACTACTTCTTCCATTAATTGGAGACTTTTTACTTGGAAATTTTTACATAGATCCTTCTATACACCTTTAATGATGAATAAAATAAATAATAAAGACAACTTATGTAAAAGATGTAATGTAGAAATAAATGCTGATTGGGCACATATGTTTTATGACTGTATAAAATTGAAGGAATATTGGAAATTAATCAATGATTTTTTGCAGGCCCTTTTCACAGATAATTTCATTGTTTCTAAATCATTTATATTATTTAACACACCTGTTCCTAAAAGTGTTAAAAAAGTTAAACTTCCCTTATTATGGTCTATTCTAGCACAGGCTAGAAAAATAATAACCAGAAATTGGATTTCAGATACCCCTCCTTCATTTAATGAATTTAAAAATGTTATGACTGAAGTGTGTCATATGGAATTGATGACAATAAAATGAAGAACTACTAGAAAAAACATCTTATTATATTATATGGGATACTTTACAAAACCTGTTAAAAAAATCTTAGTCTCAATAGCATGACATTATAGTTCAATCAATTGATTTGATTTGTAGTGGATGTCTTTGTAAATACTTTGGTTATTTTATTGAATGTTATAACTATTTCTATTTTAATTGCTTGTATAAAATTGTTGATATTTATTTTGTATGTTAAAAACAATAAACTTGTTTTAAAAAAAAAAAAAAAAAGAAACCTTGTATGAAACCATGTAAAAACATTTTGTTGAATACGCAAAGGATTCAGATTCAAATACATATTTTATTAGGGGTTCAACCTCTTTCACCCCCATTTAGAGTGCTTTACCCCTTCACTTCTGAATTTTATTGTTCTCATGCTGAGGTTACTGCAACTTAGAAAAAAGTAAGATACCGTGATCTTGGACAAAGAATAATGCTGGAAAAAAAGGAGAGGAGTGAATACTGAGCTTTTTTTTTCTCCTTGAATATTTTTTTTTTTGTTACAGAGGGGGTAAGCCCCTGCAACCCTGATGTGGGTAGAGGATGAGCCCCCCCATACCCCCCAAACTGATATACATTTTCTACAAGATCAGCATACCATGGAGAAAAGAGACTATTCTGATCAATGGCAGTTTTGGACTTGGTGCATACAAATCCAGATTTTTGGTCATTCAATCTCCATATTCTGTGACCTGGCATTGTGAGTCTTAGCAATTAACATGGTTACCATCAAAATATAACTAATACAGAGTAACAGCACATGACCAGAAAACACATCTCAGCATCACAGCACTGGGAAATTAAGCCTGAGACATCTACCTTCAAGGGCATGAAGGAAAACCTTGACATGCAGCAAGGCATCTGTGGTTCGCACTCTTGATATGGGTCTTAAGGGTAAATGTCGTAAATAACAAATGCATTTGTTTTGCTTACTTCACTCTCAAGGTGAAATTTTTATATTTGTTGAAAATGTAACAAACTGGTTATGATCAGTAAGTCCATCACAATCCTCTACACAACTTCTGCAGTAAAACTTCTGCTTACACACTCAGAACCAAGCGTACACCAGAGAAATGTGCAAAAAGACGAAGGTTAGATATGAAAGAGACCTAAAATATCTTTGATTATGAATTTTCAGAGGTTTTTAATTGCAACATGGAAAATATAACACACATTACCTATTCATTTGATACTCAGAGCAAGAAATAAACTTAATTGCTATGTATAAAACTTCTCAATCTCAGACAAATACCTTTGGCTAGAATGGGTTTCTAGTGGGTTTATTTACACCATTTCTCAAATGAAAGGTGAAACAATGTATTTGCAGTTACTTCAAGCATCATGTGAGTGTGATAGTTGAGGCTACAGTGCAGAAACAAGATAAAGGACAGCATATTGCCGAATGAACATAGCATAGGGGTTATCAGACCACATGATGTATATTCAGGAACATTGAAAGGGGAAAAACATACAAATCCGTTAAATTATATGTATATATATATATATATATTACATTTATCACCTTGGCTGCCTTCTGCATATCTTGAAATTCTTGAGAAGTGGAATTCCAATACATCTAGGCACATCTCAAAGACTACAACACATTTCTAATACTACAAAACATTTCTCACAATCACATATTCTTGACTCAGCAGTATAGTTCTTTTTCATTTTGTGTGTTGCAGTACTTTTTAGAAACGAGAATTGTAACAGTGTTTGGGCGTCACAACATATTTCATTGACCAGGCACATTTCATCAACCATGTCCCAAAAAATAACTGGTATCACAGAACATTATAGCTACTACAGTTCAATAAAGGTACCGCAGGAAATTTCACATGCCGCATCTTGTTACCAAGTATGGAAGCCCATACGTACTGCAATGTGTTTCAGTGTGTGAGATTATAAGTATCAGTGTGCATTGCTGTAGCACATTTTTATGTGCAACATCTACATCACATTATACACATGCACACACGCACACACGCACACACGCACACACACACACACACACACACACACACACACACACACACACACACACACACACACACACACACACACACACACACACACACACACATACACACACCACAGCATATGTCAGGTGCTATATTTCAAATGGCACAGGCACATTAAAATACCACAACACATTTCTGGCACAGTTTCAAAATACAGGTACCACAACACAATATAAACACCATGGCATGTTTCAGTTGACATATACGATTGCAAGCACTGCATCACATTATAAGTACTAGAGAACACTTTAGGTATTACGACATGCTGCTGGTATCACAGCTCACTGTAAACTATTCAACATTTTCAGGTGCTATCCTACTTTACAAGTAGCACACCACATTCCAGGTGCTGTGACACATTTATAAATGATGCAGCACATTTAACATACCATGTCACATGACAAGCATATCTGTGTCATGTTGTGTATAAACTACAGAAGTGTTTATGTAATGCAACATATTTCTGGTATCAGATCACATTATAAGTAGCATGGCATTTTGGAAATACTACAAGCACATTATAGATGGATATCACATTACAAGTACTGCAGCACATTGTAACTAGCACAGTATATCATGCACGATATAGTCAGCATAATGGTTAAGGACTTTGTCTCCCAAATACAGAGTTCAATCCTGCCCATTGGCCAATGTCTGCATGCATTTTCTGCCTGGGTTTTTGTGAGGCTCCTTCCAAAAACATGCTGGGTATTTCCACCTCAAACTTGCCCCAAAAAGGCAAATGAAGTTGTAAGCAGCATCATAGAATCTAGGTGGTGCCCAATGAGGGGAGGGGGGTGTAGATCAACTGCTTTAAGCATCAACTGTTTTAAGGAGTATCTCTTAAACAGTTCATAGTTCATGATCCAGGATTACTGCTAAAGGTCAGAAAGGTCAATTAAATGCATACTCTGGAGTTATTACATATATTAAATACCAAATTCAGTTATCAATATTTTTTTAAAAAATAGTTATAGACTTGATTTTACGTACATTCAAAGGCAACTTGTTCCATAAGATAACCATTGATTGGGAAACATATTTTTTAATGATGTTCTACAGCTAGTAATTTTTAAAAATATAATCACCAGCCCTTTATGCACATTTAACAATTTGAAATCCATTAGTAAACAAATTTATTTAAGTAAGAAAGCCCTGTACGCAAACATAGTTTACTATGAGCATGCCTGCAGCTTATTTAATATGCCTGTAATTAATATAAATATAATCCTATATGCTCTTACCAGAATTGCAAACAAGTGAATTATATTCAGTCACTGAACATACGTAGAAAATGTATAGTTTAATCAAAAAGAGGAGTCTTGTGAACTAAAGTTCCTAAGAATTATTCCTACATACCTCATAGATTTAGATTTTACCTGTGCTTGATGTTTAAATTTTAAGTTATTATACAATACACTTCCTAAATCTTTATAAATGTTTAGTTCACTATTAACTGCATTTTCCATTCTTATAATGTTTGGCTCAATGCCAAAAAGTGTATTGTCATCCTCTTTGGTAAAAATTCTGTACCCATGAACTACCACATAGCTGGTAGTCTACTTAATGCCGAAAATGTAATGAGAGACCTTGGGACACAGGATCCTTTGATAATCACATCATCACAGTGGTCAGGAAATCCTTCTACATGGCTCATCTCATCACAAAAGGATTCTCATCCAGAATAAAAGAGGTCATTGTTCCACTCTACTCATCACTCATTAGACCCATTATAGAGTACAATGTCCCTTTTGGTATGTACCTCACAAGACATCTACAACAACTGGAAAGACCACAGAAATACCTCACAAAGAGGATTACTGGCCTCAAACAGATGCCCTATGCAGACTGTCTCAAAAAACTACAGATTTACTCCATCGCATATCGCCTACTCAGGGGCGATCTCTGCCTAACATACAAAGCTATGTCAAACCCAAAGCTTTTGGACATGCTCCACTTAAAGAAATACCAATCCCTCCAAGCTACACACTCTAGGGACCTAAACCTTGTCACCACAATAAACAGAACATGCTGGAGGGATAGATTCCTGTCCCAGAGACTTCCCATACTCTGGAACAGACTACCTATCTATGTCAAACACAGCTCCTCATTAGTACTCTTAAAGAAAAATCTTGATGACTGGATGGGAAATTCACACCAGGGATCACTTGTGTAGCTCTGCTCGACAAGGTCACAGGAAAATAGTCTTCTTAGGTGGCAAAAGCCAGAGTACATTTTTTGGCTAGGCTTATATAGGCCCTAGGGCCAATAGCCTAATACCTACCTATGAACCTATGAACCTATAATGGTTCCCAAAAATACTTTCCCAAAAAAACAAAATGCCACATTTATCTGCATTAATATGTAACTCATGTTCTTTTAACTAAATAACTTTTCTAAGAACAGTATTGCATTTTCTGTATAATCTAGGCACATCACAATGGCACTAGTTCAGACACTATCAGCATATTTTGCCTGTCAAGAGGGCTTTGATATTGGGAAACCTAAAAAAATTATGTTGAACAGAAGGGTATCCAGTGAAGAGTTTTGCAGACCTCTTGCCTGAACTTTTTTCGCTCACCTAATGATATATGGGTCAAAAGAAGTATGCACTCTGCTTGACATGGGCAGTCTGTTCCAGAGTCTGGGGAGTCTCTGGGTCAGAAAATATCCCTCCAGCATGTTTTGTTCATTGTGATGACAAGATTCAGATCCCTGGAGCAAGTGTCTCCCAGGGATTGGGATATTTCTTTAAGTGAAGAGTTTTGCAGAACTCTTGCCTGAACTTTTTTCACCCACCTAATGATATATGGGTCAAAAGAATTATGCAACATAGCTCAGATGATAATGCATTATGGAATGCAATCAAAGGTTTTTAGTACGTCTAGGTAGGCTACCACGGCCTCCAGACCAGAATCCAGATCCAGAGTCTGTAACAGATGGGGGGTTTTGACTACAAATGGTGTGGTAATTGTGGAGAGGGAGAACCTTTTGTGTACACAGAGGGTTGCCATTAGAATTAGTTTTAGACTCATGGCAATCCGACTCCAGTATAAAGATGGGATATTATTCATAATAATCAGCCTATGCCTCATAGCAGGTCTGTGGTGGTGAGGAAAAGACCTTCCTCTCAATGATGCAGTCACTTATTTCAATAATAAATTCCTCCAAATTCTGGACAGCCATGCCCCATCTCGCCAAATTAAAATAAGGTCCAAAGCAGCTCCATGGCTTTCCAAAGAAACCAAGCAAAAAATGATACTAAGAAACAAACTTTGGGCAAAATGGAGAATCACAAAAAACCCCACTGACCACCAACATTTCAAACACCTTAGAAGTACCACAAAGAAACTTATACTCCTTGACAAAAAAAAACTTCTACTTTAAATTTCAACAAAACCCCCAACAGAACCCTCAAAAATTTTGGTCTGGAATCAAGAAACTCCTATACCCTGGAAACTCCAAAACACCCATCCCTGCAAACCTATCTCAGACCCCTCCTAATAAAATTGCTGACACCTTCAATAACTTCTTCTCAGAAACAGTCACCTCTCTTGCCAACACCTTAACTCCACCCACAACCCTTGGACTTAACCCTCCTAATAATAAAACACCCTCTTTAAAGTTGAACACAGTATCAACAGCCTTCATTTACAACCAACTCCGAAAACTTAAACCTTGTACCCCCTCAGCAGACAAACTGCCAGCAGAGTATCTGCAGCTAGCTGCAGAGGTACTAGCATTCCCAGTCTCCATCTTAATAAACAGAACCATAACCAAATCCACTATTCCATCTCTCTGGAAAATCTCCCATATCATCCCTTTACATAAAGGGGGAAATACAACTGAACTTTCAAACTACCGTCCTATAGCCCTACTCTCTCCTCTAGCTAAAATCATGGAACGATGTGTCCACCAACAATTTCTAGAGCACCTTCTCCATAATAACCTACTTGCTGACTCACAGCATGGTTTTAGACCATTCCATAGTACCACCACTGCCATTCTCTCCTTTACAGACTCCATCAACAAAAATCGTAACAATAATCTATACTCATCTGCATTATTTCTTGACCTCTCGAAAGCATTCAATATGGTAAATCACCATCTTCTGATTGATATGCTTAAATCCCTTTCTTGTGACACAATGGCTATTCAGTGGTTCAACTCCTACCTGTCAAATAGACAACAAGCAGTTCTCTGGGACAGTCATTTATCCTCCCAGCTCCCAGTCTCCATTGGAGTCCCACAAGGCTCTATTCTAGGTCCCCTCCTCTTCTCCATCTTTATTAATAACCTGAATACCTCCCTCCCATCCTCCACTTGCATTCAGTATGCAGATGACTCTACACTCATCTGCACTGCAATGTCTCCTGCTGAACTACATTCACGTACCCAAAATGTTTTTACTGCAGCAGAAAATTGGTTCAAACACATCTGTCTCCTCCTTAATCCTAAAAAGACTAAGTTACTATTAATTAATCCAACTTATAAGTCCATCCCAATTTCCTTTACTATTGTCTCTAACAATGGCATGCTTATATCTCCCGACAGCACCACAAAACTGCTTGGTGTCACAATAGATAATCAATTAAACTTTGATGCTCACATCAATCTAACTATAAAAACAGTTAACAAAAAAATAGATGCTCTCTATAGACTTAAACAATTTCTCACACCAGAGACTAGGATATCTTTAGCTCAAACACATCTCATCTCAACACTACTGTAAACCTCTCCAACCTTTATTAACCTATCAAAAACAAACCTGTCAAAACTAGCCTCATCCTACCACAACATTATCAGGTTTGCTACAGGTGCCCCATATCGGACTCATCATTGCTTAAATCTCAGACAGCTAGGTTGGCTTGAACTACAAAATCTTATTCTACTTCAACAACTGACTATTACCCACAGGATACTCCACTTCCCTTCTAATGCACCTATTCTTAATACTCTTATTTCCCCCTATAAGAATCTCACTACCATACGATCAGCTAATAAACTTCTAGTAGCCACATGTAAATCTTAGAACAAAGCAGGTGACTCCCTTTTCTCAAATGCTGTGGGTACACACTGGAACAAGCTCACTAGTGAACTTACTAGCTTGACCTCAACACCCCTTTTCAAGAAACATTTAAAGACCCACCTCAAATCACACTGGCTCTGCCCTTGCTCTTCTCCTGACTGACTCTTGTTTCCTACTTCCACATCTTTTTACCTCTTTTCCCATTACCTCTATCTGCACTGTACACACCCATCATCTGGACAGGTATTACTTCTCCTTGTCTCACACTGCCTTGTCTCCATCTAGCTTATATCACTGCTCCCATCACTACAATTTTTCCCTTGACTCTCTTCAGCTTGTGACTTCCTCTTTCTTATGATTTACCTCCTATTACCACTACTTACTTTGCTTATGTTTTACCTCCTATCACCTCTACTTACTTTGCACTACCTAATGCCTTGCACAGGTAGTATTTTTAGTTCTTTTTTTCTTCATGATAGGTCAAGTCCAAGTCCAGGTGCTATAAAAAAAAAAAAAAAATTCAATTCTGTATTTAAATACTGCTGTTGTTGCTGTGTGTTTTTGATTCACTAATTGCTTTTCTGTTGTTTTGCATGATAATTAGTTGCTAACTCCTGCTTAGTAGTTTAGTTATCCTCTTGTATATATTTTTTTCTTAGTGTGTTACCGTATACTGTTACAGTGGAGCTTTTCTCCTTGGGCCTCTACTGAAAATGGACATGTATCCAGTTAGACTAGCCCGGTCAACAAATGTAAAATAAATAATAAATAAATAAATCTGTTGAAAGACTTAGTATACCAAGCAGGGTAATGTGTTGGTGTTAATTATGACAGACCTGAATTTTCATGTCATGACAGACAGAACAGGATACAAGGACTTTCTAGGTCCACTTGCTGGAGTGGAGAAACAGGAATAATGAAGGAGAGGCCATTCTAGATGCCATTTGTTAAATGTCTTGATGGTGGACAGCACATTATTCAGCAAGAAAGAGAGACAGTCACAAGATTACGTACAAGAGTGGCCAAGGTGCACCTCAGGTAGACTTTTTCCTAGTAAGGAAATGGCAATAGGGTAGAATCAGTGATTCTAAAGTCATCTTCAGCAAAACAGTTGGTCCAAAGCATAAATTAGTGGTGGTCACAATCAGCTGTAAATAGTGGTTAGGAATGGCTCTAAGGTCAACAGACACTTGTCTGTATACCTGAAAGTTGATTGTCATGAAAGCACAAGTATTTAAGGAAACACTCAGGGCTTTAACACACCAAGAAGAAAGAGAAGGTTTCAATCTGTAAAATTAAGCACTGGAACCAAGGTTGTTGAGAAAACAGGTTTAATACTTTAAAACATGAATTTAAACCATCAGATAAAATGCAAGTAAAAACTTTTGCCCATAGGTCTTCATCAGGCTACTAACAACACACTTTCAAAGCTTGGATTTAAATACACCTGCATATCATGCGACCTAATGCACCTCCTGCTGTAAATCTCATAGTATAGGTTTCACTGAGAAAGCTTGTTTTCTCCACAACCTTGTTTCCAGTTCTTAACTTTACAGATTGAAACCTTCTCGATGAACCATTGGATTTATTGAGAAGCATCAGTGTTTTTTCTACTATGAAGAACTCGAAATAGCTGGAACTGAAGAAGAATGGCAGCATCTGAAAACATCATGTGTGAAGACTATAGAGCACATATGCAGCTGAGGCATGTATGGAAATAAGACATATGAGGGAAGTTCATAGGTTCATAGGTTGTAACTAGGCTATCAGCCCTAGGGCCTATACAAGCCTAGCCATAACAATTCCCTCTCTATTTCTTCCTACAGTATTTACTTCCCTGGACCCCTGTCTAGCAGGGTGACTAACATGATCCCCGGGGTGAATTTCCTATCTCCCATCCAATCATCAAGGTTCCTTTTGAAGAGGGCCAAAGAGGCACTCTGCTTGACATGTATGGGTAGTCTATTCCAGATTCTGGGGAGTTTCTGGGTCAGGAACCTATCCCTCCAGCATGTTTTGTTCATAGTGATGACAAGATTCAGATCCTTGGAGCATGTGCCTTTCAGGGATTGGGATTATTTAAGTGTATCATGTCCAACAGCTCTGGGTTTGACATGGCCTTGTATGTTAAGCAGAGATTGCCTCAGAGTAGATGATATGTAACAGAGTATAGGTGGAGTTTTTTTAGATGGTCAGCATAGGGCATCTGCTTTAGGCCTGTGATTCTTTTACTGACATATTTCTGTGGCCTTTCTAGTTGTTGCAGATGTCTTGAGAGGTACATACCAAATGGGGCATTGTATTCTATAATGGGTCTAATGAGGGATGAGTACAGTGGGACAATGACCTCCTTTTTTCTGGATGAAAAGCCCTTAGTGATGAGGTGTGCCACATAGAAGGATTTCCTGACTGTTGTGGTGATGTGGTTATTGAAGGTGAGACCACTGTCCACCTGTGTCCCTGTGTCCCTAAGTCTCTTATCATACGTTCAGTGTTTAATGTACTGCCACCTATGTGGTAATTCATGGGTACATGTTTTTTTCCCAAAAAACTATACATTTCTTGGCATTAAGCTTGGGCCCATGGCTGTGACACCAAGCATTTGTTTCTGTAAGGCCCTTTTGTAGAATATCCACATAATTTGGGGATTCAATAATGGCTCCCAATTTGCAGTAATCTGTGAACTTTGTTAGCCAGAGTCCCTTAGTGTTCACCTGTACTTCAGAGAAGTAGATGTCAAACAAGAGCGGCCCCAGGACTGCACCCAGAGATACTCCACTTGTCCCTTGTCTGGAGCTGTATTTGGAGTCGGCTACTTTTACAGTGTGGGTTCTTTCATTAAACCAGTTGGCAACCCATCGAGTGACATAGGGATTAATGCCCAGCTTAGTAAGTTTATCTATGATTCCAGAGTGGGGGATGGTGTTGAAGGCCTTGGTGAGGTCCAGATAGGCTGTGTGGACCACCTTACTCTTGTCCACAGTTCTGTAGACTGATTCAAAGAAATCAATCAGGTTCAGGAGACAAGATCTGCCCTTCACAAACCCAAACTGCTTGTGGTCCAGTGTTTGAAGGTTGCCAATGTATTTTTTTTATAAGTTCCATGATAATCCGTTCCATGGCCTTGCAGATCAGGCTTGTTAGATGCATGGGGCAGTAGTTACCCAGATCCAAGGTAGATCCTCCCTTGTGGAATGGGATAACTGTATCTGTGTGCCACTCAGTGGGCAGGAAGCCTGAGGTGAGGCTATGATTAAAGATGACACTTAGGTGAGGTGTCAGTTCATTTTGTAGTTCATGTAGTACACAGCCTGGGATGTCATCTGGTCCCATGGATGTTGTTGTATTCTTAGCTTTGGAGACTGCATTTTTTACCTGTGTGGCCGTTATTACCGGAATTTGTCAATCTTTTGGTATTGAGATGGGCCCTTTAGGGGCTAAGAGGGGGGTTACGTTTGCACTGAACTGATCTCCCAGGATATTGGCAATATCCTTGGGATCAGTATATTTAATGCCATTCTGTTGTAGCTCAGTGCAGATCTGAGCATTGCCATTTAGATTCTTGACATAGCTATAGAATGCCTTGTGGTTGTCTTTGGAATCTTTGGCAATTTTATTTTCGTAACTAGCTTTGGAGGATTTTCTGAGGGATCTCAGCTTCTTACTGAGGCTGGTAAGGGAGTTTTTTCATCCTGGGATTTTCCTCTTTTCTGCAACAGTTTCGTCCTTTTGTTGTAAAGTTTGTTTATGGCAAGGGATCACCAGATTGGCTTCCTTTTTTTGGAGGAGAATGTCTTGGTTCTATTGGGGATGGCACAATTTATGCACAAGTGGATATGCTCGTACAGTGCCTTAGTGTAGGACTCGGTAGTCAAACTTTCAGATCCCATCTGCATGGGTGTCATGAAGTTTGTCACTTCTGACTTGAGTGGCATGAAGATGGCTTTGGAGAAGTTTTCTACAGATGTTTCCTTACTGGGGGTGGGGTAGGATGTGGATGTCAAGGGTGATTAGCTTATGGTCAGACCTGTTGGCAGAATGCAGAAGTCCAGGAAGTTATCAAAAGAAAGAAGGAGTGCAAGAAATTGTGTGAGACTGAAAAGATGGATCAGGGTAAAAAGGTATAATGGCTGGTTAGCAAAGAGGCAAAGTGGCTAAGAGAGGAGTTGCAATAGCAATGAGCAAGATATCAGAGGTAATCTTAACATGGAAAGTGACTGCTCAGCAGATGGCACAAATAAACTATACCAGGTTGCAAGGAAAAGACAGGAAAAAAGAAGATAGTTGTCATGCATAATGGATGTCAGAAAAGACCTGCTCACCAGTCCACATGGCATTAAAGGGAAATTGATACATTACTTCCAGCAGCTTCTGAATAAAAAAAACAAAACAAAACAAAGAAGCTGAACTGCCTGATACATAGCCAAGGAAGAAGATGCCATGCTTAAAGAGTAAAAACAACAGTAAGAAAAATAAAGTCTGGGAAAGCAGCAGGCTGAAGTAGGCTCACTGCAGATATGATTAGGACAGAGGGTGACTGTGGGGAGAAGGATAATCCTTGCAGAACTACAGAGAGGAACGTGTATTCCAGATGACAGGAGGAAAAGTACAGTTTTGTACCTACCATAAATGTAGATGTTCGAAGATCCACATTGCTGCAGTCCTTACATATGGGGTAGTCCGCTGTCCTCGGTCACCAAAGTATTAGGCTGACGTCGGTCATGAAGCCAGATCTGACATCAGAGCGTCAGGGTATAAAAGCGCATGACCAATGTCATATCCTCAGTCTTTTCTTGCCCCAGATGTCAGAAGGCCCTAAAAAGAAAGGCCACAGCCCAAAAACAGGATACCTCCCAAAAACATGCCCAACAACAACCATCACCCAAACCATATAACCATGCCAAACTACAGAGGGGAAGGAGGGAGGACTGCAGCAATGTGGATCTTCGAACATCTACATTTATGGTAGGTACAAAACTGTACTATGTTCTTCATCTCACATTGCTGCAGTCCTTACATATGGGTAGAATCCCAAAGCAGAGGTAAAGGGAGGATGGCAAAATCATAAAGCATTAGGGGCTGCTAAAATGCCCTGTAATATTGCAGTGGCAAATCCAGCCCTAGACTTAGAATAAAGAGGAAGGTGGTAATGCTTGGAAAAAGTATGTACTGAACTCCAAGTGGCTGCTTCCAAAATATCCTTTGTAGCTACCCCTTAGAAAGGCAGTAGAAGTGGCAGTAGCTCTAGTGGAATGAGGTCTGATTCCAGCCGGAATCTCCTTACCATGATGGGAATAACAGAAAGAAATACAAAACCCAATCCATTTAGAAATAGTTTGTTTTGAAACAGGTTTTCCCTGAGAACCCAAAGCAAAAGAAACAAACAACTCCTGAGACTGCCTGAACCCTTGGTTCTGCTCAAATAATAACGTAACTGCCTGTGAATATCCAAAGTATGCAAAATCTTCTCCCTTTATTTTGGGGGTTTGCATAAAAGTAGGCAAATGAATAGTTTGGTTCAAGGCCACACTAGAAACCACTTTAGGCATAAAGGAAGGATTAGTACGCAAAGATACCCTATCCTTATGAAAAATCAGGAAAGGATCCACTGCCATAAGGGCCTGTAATTCAGAAACCCTTCTTGCAGAGGTAATGGCCAACAAAAAAGCAGTCTTCCATGATAAATACTTTAACTCGGCCGTAGCTGCAGGCTCAAAAGGTTGTAGAGTAAGCTTTTCCAACACAAAATTGAGATCCCAAGCAGGAGTAGGAGTTCTGGGGTCTTATGTTCTTTTCCTCTAAGAAATTGCTTAAACAAAGGATGGGAAAATAAAAGAGGGTCACAGTCATAGTGAGCAGAAATGGCTGCAGCATGAACCTTTATCGAGGAGAAAGACAAACCCTTGTCCAATAACTCAGTAAGATATTGAAGAGAAACACTTAAATCAGGCTTGGAAACATCAAAGTCCTTCGCTTTGCTCCAAAGAAAAAATCTCCTCCATTTATCAGCGTAAACTTTCCTTGTACTAGGCCTTCTGGCCTCCAAAATAACATTCAAAACTTGTTGTGGAAGCTGAGACCCTCCAGGGTCTAAAACAGAATATGCCAGGCTGTGAGATGCAGAGACTGAATCTTGACATTGAGGAAGTGATTGCCCTCCTGAGACAAAAGATGCGGAATCAAAGGCAGAGGCCATGGAGGCTCCCGTCTTAAACTCCTCAGTAGTGGGTACCAGTGCTGTCGAGGCCAATCCGGCGCTATCAGAATCATGAATGGCTTGTCTTTTCTGGCCTTCAGGAGTACCTTGGGAATGAGAGGCAGAGGTGGAAAGGCATAGACATGAAGATTGCTCCAACTGAATGATAGAGCATCCACCTTCCAAGCTGTGGGATGAAACATTTTTGTGCAAAACTTTGGCAACTGGTAATTTAGTGGAGAAGCGAACAGATCTATGTCTGGAGTCCCCCATAACACTGTCAACTTTTGAAACACATGAGGATCCAGTTTCCACTCGTGAGGATCCACAATTTGTCTGCTCAACACATCCGCTAAGGAGTTCTGTGCTCCTGGTAGAAACCTTGCCTGAAGATTGAGGTGTAAACTGAGAGCAGTCTCCCACAAAATCATTGCTTGCCTGCAAAGAGGGTATGAATGGGTTCCCCCTTGCTTGTTGATGTACCACATGACAGTAGTGTTGTCTGTTTGAATCAACACCTGTCCTGGGTGAAGTAAATCCTTGAAAGCCATCAATGCAAATTGGACTGCTAACATCTCCTTCAAGTTGATATGCAAATGTTGAAGTCTGACAGGCCACGTGTCTTGCACCCATTTTCCATTGAGGTGTGCTCCCCAAGCCTTGTCCGAGGCATCTGTCGTTAGAATCTGACTCGCCTCTGGTCGGGTCACAGAGAGTCCCTTGTTTAGGTGACATTCCTGAGCCCACCACAAAAATTCTTTCTGAATGCAAGGTATTATCTGAATGACAGTGTCTAGATCTTGGCAGTGTTGTGTCCATACATTTTGAGATACCATTGAAGCTTCCTCATATGCAGTTTGGCATTGGGAAGCACCAGAATACAAGATGCCATGAACCCCAAGGCTTGAAGGACTGTCCTTGCAGTCAGCCTGGACTGTAGAGACATTTGATGGAAATAAAGAGAAAGGCTTCTTTGTTTGTCCGGGGTCAAAAGGCCATCTGGGAAGCTGTATTCAGTCTCACACCCAGAAAGCACATGTCCTGAGAGGGTACTAGACTGGACTTTGTTTCGCTCACAGAATACCCTGGGCATCTTAACACTACCATCACATACTGTAGATGATGCAGAAGTTCGCCTTTGTGTTGTGCAATAATCAGGCAATCGTCCAAATAAGGATAAATCTGTATTCCTCTTAACCTGAAAAAGGCTATCACTGGAGCCAGAACCTTTGTGAACACTCTGGGCGCAGTAGATAAGCCAAAGGGCAATGCAGAGAACTGATAATGTAAATTTCCAGCCGCAGGTACCTCCTGCAACTGGGCCTGATAGGAACATGAAGATAAGCCTCCTTGAGATCCAGAGTTACCATCCAGTGATCTTTTCCCAACAGAGGTAAAAGCTGTTGTAACATCAGCATTTTGAACTTTGGAATGTCCAGATAAGTGTTGAGGATAGATAAATCCAAAATTGGTCTCCACGTGTTCCCTTTCTTTGGTACTAGAAACCGGTGAGAATAAAATCCTAGTCCCACTTCTGACAGAGGAACTGGCTGTATAGCTCCTATTTGAAGAAGTAAAGAAATCTGCTTGTGAGCCTCTATCCTTTGCCGAGGAGGAACGTCTGGCATGCCTTTGAAAGGAGGCAATGTATGGAAATAGAACTTGTAGCCTCGGTTTATAATGTCCAATACCCATTTGTCCTGGGTGACTAAAAGCCAGTTTTGCTTGAAGAGTGCTAACTTTCCTCCCAAAGGAGCTGCCAGGGAAGAAGAATCTGGCAGCTGGAAATGCAGGTCATTGGGCCTGTTTACGCAAGGACTGGCCCCTGCCCTCACCTGCAGATTGTGCAGGTGAACTCCAAGTTCTAGGCCTGAATGTACTGTGAGCTCTGCCCCGCCACGTCTAGATCTACCCCTAGACTGAGAATCAGAAGAAGGGTAGGTCCACCCCTTAGTAGGCCAATTTCTACTAAACTTTGGAGGTTGCACCTGCAAAAATCTTTAACAGTCTGCATGGACTTAGCCTTGTCTTCCATTTTCTTCAAAACCGACTCCACAGGGGACCAAACAAAACTTCAGACTGTAAAGGGCATCCAGAATTCTAGTTTTAACATGCTCGACAAATTCTGATCCTTAAGCCAGGCGTGCCTCTGAAGAACTGAACCAGTGGCAGCCACCCTAGAAGAGGCCTGTACAGCATCAAAACCACACTGCAAAGAATGCTTACCCACCTGTTCAGAGACATGTACTAAATCTTGCAATTCTTTACACTCTATGCCCTCTGCCAAAGCATCCACTTTAGATTTTAGCTGAGAAAGGAGGAAATTCTGATATTTCAACATATGAAAATGGCAATTTAAAGCCCTCATTGCTAAAGTAGAAGAGGTATACACCTTCTTACCCCATCTATCCAAAGCTCTAGCTTCCTTATCTAGAGGAACTGGATTCTTTACAACAGAAGCTCTAACACCCTTAGGCCCCTGACTAATAGTTTCTGGGTCCGCCCTAGGACTCTTATACAGATATTTATGAGCCTCAGGCACCCTGTAATACCTGTCCAGTTTAACTGGCGCAGGAGGCAAAGAATCTGGATTAAGGGAAGCCTCCGAGAAAACATCTTGAACAACATCCAAAACAGGAGGTATAGCCAAGGGTCTATGCTGTGGTAAAACAAGAATTCCTAAGCCTCTTCCGTGAATCAGAGAAATCCTGTCCTTCCCACTTAAAATGCTCCCTCATGGAATGCAGAGTTTCTGAAAATGAAAAATCCTCTGGAGGAGAAGCAGAAGGAGTGGAATCCTCTGCATCAGAATCCGAATAAGGGAAAATCTAGAATATCTTCAGCAGAAGAGTCTGAGTCATCTGAGGCCTGATCCAAACTTTCCAACTCTGGCTCCACCCTGGGCCTCTTATCAGGAGGGGGCATAGAACCTCTCATTAAAGTAATCAAATCTTCTGCCATTTTAAGCATGTGCTTTTAGGCACAGACCCTGAAGTACCTGGAGGGACACCAGAGGAAGGCAAAACAGACCTGCCCTTAGAAGAAGCCTTAGAAATAGTAGCAGAAGGCCTAACCACCTTAGGCATAGAAGGGAGAACAGTAACCTGAGAGGCCCCTTCAGCTTGACCTGACTCCTGTGAGGCCACATCCTGCAAAATCAAAGTTTCCCCTGAGACTCAACAGAAACTTCAGCCGGATCCACCTGCTCTACTGTAGTTTCTGCAGGACCCGAATCAACCTGTCTAGGTTTCAAGGATTTGTCTTTGAGGATCCGACGGCATATTATAATTACACCGCTTACCAAAGACTAACCTAGCACAATCTAACCTTCTTTTTATAGTGCGCTTATTAAACCTAGCACAAAACCGACAGGTCGGTCCCAAACAAGGAATGCAAAGAGAGTGATAATCCCTATGCGGTATCTGTTTCCCACAAGAAATACAATTATTCACTTTTTCTGACATCCGGAATTAACAGAGGCAAGAAAAAACAAAAATATTGCCCAACTTGGTTTCGGTCTGAAACTCAGAATTCGAAAATTTCAGAACAGCTGCTTCTGCATCGGACCATGCGGCAAAAAAGACTGAGGATATGACATCGGTCATGCGCTTTTATACCCTGACGCTCTGATGTCAGATCTGAGCGCCCATGACCGACGTCAGCCTAATACTTTGGTATTCGGGCCGACCGAGGACAGCGGACTACCCCATATGTAAGGACTGCAGCAATGTGAGATGAAGAACATCACATTCTGTTGACAGTGTGTGGGAACAATGGGGACATTTGCAACTGTATGCAGTACAGAACTATCAGTCTCCTGTCTGAAACCAAGTAAGTGCATCAGAGCATGACTAATAAACCAATATGCTATAAGTAGACAATGTGGCATTACAAGCAGACTCTGAATAGAAACGTTGCCAAATGGCATGGAATGCAAGACTGAAGGTATATGTGATGAAGCTGACCACAAGCAAAGCAGTTGTCAAGGCTGCAAATGGAGGGAAGTCAAAAGAAGCTGAAAACCGAGACAGAAGATTAAAATATTGAAACAGGTAAATAACTTAAGGAGAAGGGAAATCTGAATAAGGAGGTAAAATCAGAGGGGCTACAGCCAAATGGCATGTAGTTTCATGGATTTTGTACATCATAAAATGAGGAAAAAGCTGAAAAGTAAGGTGTACAAAACAGCGGCATGACTGGTACTTCTGTATGATTCAGGAGACCAGTTGAGAAAACTAGGGTTGATGGAAATTAAGTTTTTGAGATGGGTGGGAGGATGCACACTATATGATAAACAGGGAAATGATGACATTGGAGCAGAAGCCAATGTAGCAGCAGTTGCAGCGTTCAATCAGAACAGATCACAGTGATTCAAGCACATGTGTAGGAAAGCAGAAGGTGAGTGGGGTGATGAAGATTCAGGAAAGACAGAAAAAAGACGAGAAAAATAGAATATCCCATAAAGGGGTGGATGGATTGTGTGAGAGAAGACCTGAATGAGAGTAGCAACAGAGAAAGAAGGGTGGTAACAGCTGATGTGATATGCCAACCCCATGTAGAAAATGAGACAAAGGATGTCGATGATGTTGATCATGATGATGATGATGATGACGATGACAATGGGTGATGTTCATGTTGATGACAATGATGATGATGATGATGATGATGATGATGATGATGACAGTGGGTGCTCTTCATGATGACAATGATGATGACAATGGGTGATATACATGATGACGATGATGATGATGATGATGCTGCTAATGACGACGATGATGATGGTGATAACGATTTCAGGTGCCATGTCATGTTACAAATATTGCATCACATTATACATACCAAAGAACATTTTAGGTGTCACAGCTAACTGTTGCTATAGATATCTCATTTAGCTTTAAGTCCTGCAACATTTTTTTAGGTTTTATACCACATTACAAGCACTGCAGCACTTTGTTTGTAATGCTACACATTTCAGGTACCACACCATATTACAAGCATGTCAATGCATTATAAGTTACACAACACATTTCAGCTAAAGTATCATGTTTTTGCCATTACAGCTCAGTAATAGTATACATTTTTGGTGTTACTGGCTATCTGAACTAACAGTGCAGATTTTTAAACCACAGCATGTTGTAGGTACTGTCAATGAAGGAGATACTGCCAGCCCAGTTATCTGGAATTTTGGAAATAATTACATGTCATTTGTGAATAGCAACATGATTCATATGCTTGTGTTACAAATGTGTTAGAATTGTATGTCATATAAGATGGTTTGTACAGACGTGTGCTGAAGAGATATTTTACAAAGTGCTGTTTAAAGATGTAACCACAGCATGCCCTACTGGATTAGAACAGAAATGTACCTGCACTATTGTAACTGTTTAGATGTATATAATTTAACAATGGAAACTAGAACACAAGAGGTCAACTCCAGAAAAATAGCTGAAATTAAATTACCTTATGGCCACATAATAAAAGGATGTTATCTTTCAGTTTCAGTACAGTAACAGACACAATGTCTAGAACTAGAAATGCTCTGTATTGTCTTGGAAGTGTTTTATTGGTTTATGATTTCCAGGATCTGCCTTAGATCTAAGAACAACCCTTGTCTATGTATTTTCACAGGTAGATGGCTAAATGCTACTAGCTGCATCAGTGGGAGTTTACCTGGGATAGAGTCAGATGACAAGAAATTATGTCATTCTGCAAGCTGTCTCAGCAGTATTATTTGAGATATTAATTTAAGAACTCTCTGAAATAGAGGGATAGTATTCTGTATTTTGACCTTGACCTGACAACATCAAGATCCACTCACCACATATGCCTTTCTCGCTCTGAAGTGCAATAGGGTACAATAATTCTCTTAGATACAGTCAGGGATATAGCAAAGATTAACATAGATGTTTTTCTTTATTTATTTCAGACTGTTTTGCAATGTAGTTTTAAATATTTCCTGTGATTTGAACTCTGATATAAATGTAAGTGTATACTGTACTGAGTATATTTTCTTGTTCTTTTATTATTTATTATTAAATACATTTGAACCTTCCACTGTGGCTGATCTGTGTAGAGACATATTTATGGTCTGAGTGTACCTACATATTTATTTGGTGACACTGTGTAGGCCACTCCTAATAGCCTTTCTCTTGGTCAAACTACCATTTGTATTGATAGTAACATTACACAGTAAGATTGGATATCCTTTGTTAAGGGCCTTAAAGTAGCTGATAAATAGGTGGCTGGTGGGAGTAATAACTACCTTATAGTCTGGGCAGAAGGGGCATAGCCAGTAAACTCGTGCCAGTTTTCCCAGGTATGGGTGTGTGTGTGTGTGTGTGTGTGTGTGTGTGTGTGTGTGTGTGTGTGTGTGTGTGTGTGTGTGTGTGTGTGTGTTTGTGAAAAACACATCTCCAGGATGTCAGCTACGTGGACAGAGTCACACAGCACTGGTTAATCAGAGAGAGTATTGGAGGTCTTGGCTTGGCCACTCAACTGAGGTCTCAGCTCTATAGCTGTGCCAGTGGGGAGTCTTAATGGGGATCTGCAGAAAGAGGGAGAAACCAGCCTGTACTAACTGTTGTCTTTATGTGCTCTTAAGGGAAATAGCACTTGATGCAGTGAGCTGCATCTGGAAACACTGTGCGTGTACAGGATATCCTCCCAGTGTACACCCCCCACTGGTGCTAGTGATGAGAATTGAGGTTCCTTGATTACTAGGCCAGTGGTGGGTCATTGCAGGTACCATTGTAAATTTTAGGTATCACAACATTTTCAGATATCATATCTCATTTCAATTACCACACCTCATCAAACCCACTGCAGCTCATTTCAGGCATCTCATCACACTGCACGTATGATAAGACATTATAAATACTGCAGCATATTTCTGGTGTTTTGACGCATTAACTGTAGCATGGCTTTCTGTTAGTACTATAGCACTTTTCAGGTAGTATGAAAAAATAAGGGTATCATAGCTTACTTTAAATACTGCAGTACATTATCTACAGTTAACACAGAAGATCTCAGAGCATTTCAGGTACAACTGCATACAAAGTTAAGTGCATTATGGGTTATTATAGGTACTATAGCACTTTTTGAGAGTTCTGAACATTAAAGATACCATTGCTTATTTTAAATACACCAGCACATTTCAGTTACTTAACAGTATAATAGCTTGATGGGCAGCCACGGTGGTGCAGTGGTTAGCATTGCTGCCTTACAGCAAGAGGTTCTCCAGTTCGATTCTCGGCTGGGGTGCCTTCTGTGCGGAGTCTGCATGTCCTCCCTCTGGTCGCGTGGGTTTCCTCCAGGTGCTCCAGTTTCCTCCCACATCCCAAAGACATGCTGTAGGTGGATTGGACACTCTAAACTGGCCCTAGGCATGAGTGTGTGCATGTGTGTGCCTTCTGTGGAAGGTTGGGCGCCGGGCTGGCAACTCAACACTGTAAAACTCCACTGCCAGTCATGAGCGGACAGGTGATCTGCTGTGGCAACCTCAAACTGGGAAAAGCCAAAAGAAGAAGAAGAACAGTATAATAGCTTGATAAAAGTTCTACAATGTTTCATGTATCATAATTTACTATAAGCACTATACCATATTTTGGTTCCCTTGCCTATTCGGGTCACGCATTAGATGTGTGGTACTGCATCATGTTGTGAATTTCAGACATCATGAACATTTCAGGTATCACAGCACATTACAGGGCGAAGAGCATATTTTAAGTAAGGTAACACATTTAAAGTAGAGAAGCTCATTTCCAGTGCAGCATCTTATTGTAAGTAATATATTATGTTTCACGTACTGTAGAACACTTGGGGTACTATGGCAAACAACATGTATAAGATCACATTTTAAGCATTACATCACATATTAGATGGTATATTCTATTACAATTAGACAGCAGATTTGATGTACTGCAGATTTTTTTTGTTTTTTGTACTGGTACTACATTATGGTACACGCACTTAGTACATCTGAGTATGACAGCACACATTAGATACCAAAATTTATTACATAAAGTATTGCAGATTGCAGATACTGCAAAATATCACTGATACCATAGCACATTATATACAGTGCAGCACATTACTTATTATGGACAATGCGGCACATTCCTAGTACAACGCACGGTGCATGTAATATAGTGTACTTCAGGCACAACACATTCTGAGTACCACAGACCATCACAAGAACCTCAGCTTAGTAAACCTTCTGCAGCACATATTAAAAGTACAGCAGTACATTACATGCATCATAGCTCATTATAAATACTGCAGTACATTTCAGTTACCAATGTTTACTTCAAGAAATAACACTTATTTCTGGTACAGCAGCTGTAGTCACCATTGTGCATTTCTGAAATGATGATACCTTTTCAGGTATAATGCCAATTATAGATACCAGAGCTCATTTAGTGTACTGCAGTACATTAAATGTGAGAGTGTACATTTTGGTTGTGAGGGTACATTTCTCATTCTCATGCAACGTCATATTATCACCAGGTCTGATACCAGGACTAGCATTATTTCATGCAGATAGAATACAGTCTCTCTGTGGGAAAGCAAAGATGGGTGGTGTCTGCATCCACATCAATAACAATTAGTGCACCAGCTGTGAGGTGGTAAAACACACTGCTCTGAGGACCTTTACTTATGTAACTGAAATGCAGAACATTCTACCTCCCAAGGGAATTTAACAGTGTCAGCATCACAGCAGTATACATACCTCCCAGTGCCAACATCAACAAAGCACTAGTTCATAGCTTCATAGGTTCAAAGGTAGGTACTAGGCTATCTGCTCAAGGACATTTTTAAGCCTAGCCAGAGTGTGTCAGCTTTCGCCACCCCATTGATTAATTAACTGAGCCTCTGTCAAGCAGAGCCAATGAAGTGATCCCAGGGGTGTATTTTCTGTTACCCATCCACTCGTCAAGGCTTCTCTTGAAGAGTGTTAGTGAGGGGCTCTGCCTAATGTAGTTAGGAATTTTGTTCCAAGGCATGGGGAGTCTCTGTGACAGGAATCTATCCCTCAGGCATGTTCTATTTATTGTTGTGGCGAGGTTTAGCTCATTAAAGCATGTGGCTCGCAGTGACTTGGATTTCTTTAGGTGGAGCATGTCCAATAATTCTGAGTTGGACATGGCTTTGTAAGTCAGGCAGAGATCACCTCTGAGTAAGTGATATGCCACTGAGTACAGCTGGAGTTTTTTCAGTCAGGCTGCATAGGACATATGTTTGAGGCCAGTAATCCTCTTGGTGAGGTGCTTTTGTGGTATTTCCAGCTGTTGGAAGTGTCTTGTGAGGTACATCCCAAATGGGGTATTGTACTCTATGATGGGTCTGATGAGTGACGAAAAGAGGGGCACTATAACCTCTTTATTTCTAGATGCAAACCCCTTAGTAATTAGATGGGCCACATAGAAGGATTTCCTAACTACTCTGGCAATATGATTATCAAAGGAGAGATTACTATCTACCTGGGTCCCCAGATCTCTTATTACCTCTTGTGTATTAAGGGGGCTGCAGCCTATGTGGTAATTTATGGGTGTTTTGTTTTTCTCAAATGGGATGACTATGCATTTTTTGGCATTTAGCTTGAGGCCATGACTTTGACACCAGGTGTCTGTCTCAATAAGGCCTTTTTGAAAGATGTCCGTGTCAGCCGGAGAGGCAATTATGGCTCCCAGTTTGCAGTCATCGGCGAACTTGGTTAGCCATAGTCCTCCTGTGTTTGCCTGTACTTCTGAGAAATATGTGCCGAAGAGTAGGGATCCCAGAACCGAGGCTTGCAGGACAACACTGGAGCCCGCTATTCTTACCCTGTGAGTTCTTTCTGTAAGCCAGTTGGCAACCCATCTTGTGACGTAGGGGTTTATGTTCAGGCTGGTGAGTGTTTCTATAATACCCGAGTAAGGAATGGTGTTGAATGCCTTGGCGAGATCAAGGTAGGCTGTGTGAACCACCTTTCCCTTGTCTATGGCCTTGGTGACTGTCTCGAAGAAGTCAATCAGGTTTGGTAGGCATGATCTGCCCTTAACAAAGCCAAACTGGGTTGGGTCAAGTGCTTAGAGGTTCCCACTGTCTTTGTTAATGAGTTCCAAGATGATGTGCTCCATAGCCTTGCAGACCAGGCTAGTCAGCTTTATGGGGTGATAGTTACCAGGGTCAGTTGTGGCCCCTCCTTTGTGGAGCAGAGTAACTGTTGCTGTGCGCCATTCTATGGACATGTAGCCTGTGGAGAGGCTGAGGTTGAACAGCGTGTTTAGGTGGGGGGTTAGTTCATTCTGTAGTTCGTGCAAGACTCAGCCTGGGACACCATCTGGCCCCATTGATGCTGTGTTTTTGGCTTTTGAAAGGGCTGTTTTCACCTGTGCTTCTGTGATTTCTGGAACACTACACTTTTTCGGTATTGTTGTGGGCCCTTTTGAAGGTGAGAGGGAGGTGAAGTTTGCACTGAATATATCTGCCATGATGTTGGCAATATCAGTAAGTTCAATATATTTTGTGCTGTTTAGCACTAGCTCAGAGCATATCTGTGAGTTGCCACTTAGATTCTTAACATAGCTAAAGAAGGCTTTGTGGTCATCTTTTGAATCCTTGGCTATTTTTCTTTCGATGTTAGCCTTGGATGATTTTATGAGGAACCTTAGTTTCTTACTGATACTGATCAGGGATGTCTTTCCTTCTTGGGATTTGCTTTTTTCTGAGCTAGTTTCCTCCTTCTGTTGTATAACCTGTTTATGGCAGGGGTCCACCAGACTGGTTTACTTCTCTTAGGGGAGTGAGTCTTGGTCTTGCTAGGGATGGCACAATCCATGCATCCTTGTAGGTGCTCATAGAGTGCAATTGTAAAGGATTCTGCATCTTGGGCAGTGTTATCCTTTAGCGTGGGGGCGGTGAAACTTACCACCCCTGCTTTAAGTAAGGTGAAGTTTGCTTTAGAAAAGTTTTTCACTGTGGTTTCCTTGGTTGGGGGTGGTGGTAGGGTCTGGACATCCAGGGTGATTAGTTTATGGTCTGATCTAACCAGTGACGGGTTGACCTCCGGTATGGAACACCTGTTGCCCATGTTGGTGATGACCAGGTCCATTATGTTGTGGCCTCTGGTAGGGGAGTTTACCAGCTGATCCAGGGCATTTAAGTTGATCATTTCCAGGAAGCACTGAGCCTGGGAGTTTGTACTCAAGTAGTTTTCCCAGTTAATGGTAGGGTAATTGAAATCTCCCAATATCAGGGTGTTCAGTAGGACCTTCATGTTTTCCAGTGTCTCCAGAAAGGCAGAGTGGTGGTCCTGGGTCATGGAGGGTGATCTGTAGCATGCCACAATTTGCATTGCAGATTTGCCCGATGTTAGTTGCACATGGAGGTATCATGCTGCACCACTAACCTGGAGGTGTGAGTATCCTTGATGAACATGGATACACCCCCTCCTTTTGTGTTTCAGTCCGTGTTCTGCGGCAGAAATGTGTGGTATGAGATGTAGCCCAGTTGAGGGCTCTCTGGAGCCTTGAACCAGGTTTCAGTTACTGCACAGATGTCAGCATTCTCCATATTTAGGAGTGCTTCGAGCACATGCATTTTGAGATTTAAACTCCTGGCATTGAGTAGCATAACCCTCATTTTTTTATTTTTGCTGTTTACGGTGGTGGGTTTGAATTTTGAGCCTTGCCTAAAAAAGGCACTATGGGGGCAGCAAGAGCCTTGGCCAGTATTCGAAAGCCAAAGGGTGACAGATGCAAGCCGTCTCTTGCGAAGCAACGTGGCTTGTCAAGCATCTCATCCCAGGCTGACAGACATTGGATCCCCTTTGAATGACACCAGAAGCTTAGCCAATTGTTGAACTTGATAATTTTTCTTTATACAGAGGTATCATTCTTGGTGAGTCAGTCTATAAATGATTTGCAAAATCAAAATCCTGATGGAGTACATATAATAGCAGGTGACTTCAGTCAGGCAAACCTGAAAAACAGTCCTACCTCAATACTTCCAGTATGTAGACTTTGCGACCAGAGGGGAGAATACACTGGACAAGGTCTATACAAATATTAAGCTAGCTTTTAAGGCAGTTCCTCACTCCTACTTTGGTAACTCAGATCACCTTGCCATTATGCTGCTATCAATGTTCAGACCACTGCTGACCACAGGAAAACCATCAGTTAAGCAAGTGAGAGTATGGCCGGAGAGAGCAGTCTCAGCACTACATGACTGTTTTGAGAGTACGGACTGGAACATCTTCAAGAAGACAGCTACAATAAACTAATATATCAAGTTGGAGGAGTACACTGAATCAGTATGGGTTACATCTCAAAATGTGTTGACAATGTGACAGTCACCAAATGCATCATTGCAAGAGCCAACCAGAAACCCTGGCTAACAAATGAAGTGTATGAGCTCCTGAAAGCAAGGAATGGGGCATTCAAGTCTGGTGCTAAAGAGGCTGCAGACTGGCCAAATCTCAATTAAATAAAGGGGTGAGGAAGACCAAACACAAATATGGTCAAAAGTGCATGAGCCACTTCTTCGAACAAAAGGACCCCAGTTGCCTGTGGCAGGGCATCCAGTCTATAACAGATTACAGGTCCCTGTCTTCACAGTGTGATGATGATAAGGAATTCCTAAACCAACTCAACATCTACATCAGTAGGTTTGAGGAAGGGAACAAGACAGTGGCAGAGAAAATCAGCAACGACCAGATTGAGGAAGAGCTCGGCCTCAACCCTGCTGATGTCAGAAGGTCCCTATGAAGAGTTAACCCAGGAAAGCTGCTAGACCTGATAATATTCTTGGAAGAGTGTTCAGAGACTGTGCGGGCCAACTAACAAATGTACTCACAGACATCTTCAACAACTCGTTGAGTCATGTCACTGTGTCCAAATGTTTATTATACCACTGTCAAAGAAGTGACCATCTGCTAGCATAAATGATTATCGTCCTGACCTCTCACCTCCACTGTGATGAAATGCTTTGAGATACTGGTCAAAGATGTAATAACATCCAAACTACCTGCAGACTTCAATCCACTCCAGTTTGCATAGAGACCCAGTCACTTCACAGGAGACACTATTTCTTTGTCACTTCACTTATCACTGGACCACCTAAAGAACATGAGTAGCTATGTGAGGTTACCTTTTATCAACTTCAGTTCAGCTTTCAATACAGTCATCCCACCAAATCTGATCAGAAAGCTGGTTGAACTGGGCATCAGCACTCCACTAGGCAAGTGGATTCTGGACTTTCTTATAGATAGACCCCAGAAAGTGTGCATAGGCAAGAATACATGGGAGAGGATCACCCTAAACACTGGAGTCCCACAGGGATGTGTTCTAAGCCCCCTGCTTTTCACCATATTAACCCACAACTGTACTTTCATGCACAGCTCAAACCATATCATCAAATTTGCAGATGATGTGACCGTTGTGGGCCTCATCAGGAATGATGATGAGACAGCCTACAGAGAAGAGGTGAATCAGTTCATAAGTTGATGTTATAACAGTAATCTTGCACTAAATGTCAACAAGTCCAAAGAAACAATTGTGGACTACAGGAAGAGCAACAGAGAGCACTATCTACTTGTAATCAATGAAGAAACAGTTGGAAGAGTAAAAAGCACAACATTTCCAGGGGTGCACATTGCAGAACACTTGATGTGGTCAGGCAACACAAATTCCGTCATTAAGAAGGCACAGCAATGGCTTCACTTTTTGCAAAGGTTGAGGAGAGCAAACTTACCATTAGCGGCTCTCACAGCCTTCTACAGGGGCACCATCAAAAGTATACTGACAAACAGCTTTATAGTATTGTATGGAAGCTGCTCTGCTTCCAAGCACCAGTCCCTCCAGAGTGTAATGAAAGTGGCTGAGAGCATTATCAGGAACTCTGTCCCATCTATACAAGACCTGCACATGACCAGATGTCTCAGCAGGGCAAGGAAAATAACCAGGGATAGCACTCATCCTGCTTGCAAGTTGTTCTCACATTTAACATCAGGAAGGCACTTTCGATGCATACGCTGCAAAACCACAAGATTCAGAAACAGCTTTTGTTCACTCGCCATCAGGTTACTGAACTCTTGGAACAGTAGCCTTCACACTGGACATTAAGGCAATAATACAACAATAGTGGAAAGTCTCTATAGTGCAATATGTAACAAGGTCTTACCCACACCTAGACAGCAAAGTCAGCAGTAATCAGACTGAATTGTCTTACTGAGTAATTGGCCTTAAATCAATCGCTTAAGTGCAATTTTCCAGTAAAAAGAAACTAATAACCTAGTAATGAGTGACAGTCTGTTAAGTCAGTGCAATAATGCAAGTATTTATTATTGTTGTGTTATCGTCATGTTAAATGTAGTCTATGTATTGTATGCACATTGGGTCCGAAGAAACATAATTTCGCTTGGTTTGCACTTGTGTGAATCAAAGTGACAATAAAGTTTACTTTGACTTTGACTTTACCACAGTTAAAGCAAGCATTTTTTTCAGGCACATTATCTCATTGGACTTACTATAACACATTTCAGGTGCTATAGCTTTCGACAGTTACCACAGGAGATCTCAGAGAATTCCAGGTACAATTGCACACTGCAGATACTGTAACACCTTACTATTACCAAATAATATTTAAGGTATCGTACCACATAAACAGAGATCGGATGATTAACATACTGCAAGACATTATAGGTAGCACATCTCATCTCAGGTGATTCACTTGCTGCACCTCTGCAGAAACAAATTATAGGTACTGATGCACATTTCTGGTACCTCTTCATAGGTTCATAGTTTTATAGGTAGGTACTAGGCTATCGGCCCAAGGGCCTAAGTAAGCCTAGCCAGCAAGGTTCCCTGGCTTACGCCACCTAAGAAAGTTAATTTCCTGTGCCCCTGTCGAGCAGAGCCACTGAAGTGATCCCTGGGGTATATTTCCTATTTCCCATCCACTCATCAAGATTTTTCTTGAAGAGTGCTAATGAGGAACTTTGCTTGACAAAGATGGGTAGCTTGTTCCAGAGTATAGGAAGTCTCTGGGACAGGAATCTATCCCTCCAACATGTCCTGTTTATTGTGGTGACAAGGTTTAGGTCCCTAGAGTGTGTAGCTCAGAGAGATTGGGATTTCTTTAGGTGTAGCATGTCCAACAGCTCTGGGTTTAACACAGCTTTAAATGTTAGGCAGAGATCTCCTCGGAGTAGGTGATATCCTACAGAGTAAAGCTGGAGTTATTTGAGATGGTCAGTGTAGGGCATCTGTTTGAGGCCAGTAATCCTCTTTGTGAGGTACTTCTGTGGCCTTTCCAGCTGCTGCAGATGTCTTGTGAGGTACATTCCAAAAGGGGCATTGTACTCTATAATGGGTCTAATGAGTGCCAAGTAGAGGGGAACAATGACCTCTTTTTTCCTGGATGAGAACCCTTTTGTGATGAGGTGTGCCACATAGAAGGATTTTCTGACTACTGTGGTGATGTGATTATCAAAGGAGAGACTACTGTCCACCTGGGTCCCAAGGTCTCTTATCACACATTCGGCGTTAAGTAGAATGCCATTTATGTGGTAGTTCATGGGTACAGAGTTTTTACCAATGGGGATGACAATGCACTTTTTGGCATTGAGCTTGAGGCCATGCCTATGACACCAGGCATCTGTCTCAGTGAGGCCCTTCTGTAGGATGTCCACATAATTTGGGACTCGACTATGGCTCCTAGTTTGTAGTTATCTGCGAACTTCATTAGCCATAGACCTTCTGTATTAGCCTGTACTTCAGAGAAGTAGATAGCAAACAGGAGAGGTCCCAGGACTGAACTCTGTGGTACTTCACTTGTCACTAGTTTGAAGTCAGATTTGGGGTATGCAACTTTTACAGTGTGGGTTCTGTCAGTGAGCCTTTTGGCAACCCATCTTGTGACGTAGGGATTTATACCTATTTTAGTGAGTTTAGCTATAATTCCAGAATGGGGGATGGTGTTGAAAGCCTTGGCGAGGTCAAGATAGGCTGTGTGAGCCACCTTACCCTCATCTATGGCTTTGGTGACTGCCTCAAAGAAGTCGATCAGGTTCAGGAGGCATGATCTGCCTTTCACAAACCTGAACTGGGTGGGGTCCAGAGTTTGGAGGTTGCCAATGTCTTTGTTTATGAGTTCCATGATGATGCGTTCCATGGCCTTGCAAACCAGGCTCATCAGGCTAATAGGGTGATACTTCCCAGGATCAGTGGTGGCTTCCCCTTTGTGGAGTGTTGCTGTGTGCCATTCAGTGGGCACAAAGCCTGACATGAGACTATGACTGAACATGGTGCTTAGGTGGGGAGCCAGTTCGTTCTGAAGTTCATGTAAAACACAGCCTGGGATGTTGTCTGGTCCCATGGATGCTGTGTTTTTGGTTTTAAGAGAGTGCAACTTTTAGCTGCATAGATATGATTGCAGGGACTCTGCATTCTTCCTGTATAGCTATGGCCCTTTAGAGGGTGAGAGGGGGGTAAAGTTAGCACTGAACCTATCTGCCAGGATGCTGGCAATATCAGTTAGTTCTGTAATTTTTGTGCCCTTGTGCTGTAACTCAGAGCAGATCTGGGTGTTGCCATTGAGATTCTTGACATAGCTATAGAATGATTTGTGGTTGCCCTTAGAATCAGTGGCAATTTTGTTTTCATTGCTAGATTTGGAGGATCTTATAAGGGATCTCGGCTTCTTACTGAGGCTGACCAGGGAGCTACTCCACTCCTCGGATTTTACTCTCTTTTGCAACAGTTTCTTCCTTCTGTTGTAGAGTTTGTTTATGGCAGGGGACCATCAGATTGGCTTTGTTTTTTTGGAGGATAGCGTCTTGGTTCTGTTTGGGATAGCACAATCCATGCACTCATGTAAGTGCTTATAGAATGCATTTGTGTAGGATTCAGCAGTCATAACTGTATTGCCCATCTGCATGTGTGTCATGAAGTTCGCCACTTCTGTCTTAAGAAGCATGAAGTTGGCTTTTAGAAATTTTTTATCATGGTTTCCTTAATGGTGGGTGGGGACAGGATGCGGATATCTAGGGTGATTAGCTTATGTTCGGATCTGACCCACAAGTAGCTGTCTTCAGGTGTCACTCATGTTGGTAATGACTAGGTCTAGGATATTGTTGCCCCTGGTGGGGGTGTGCATAAGTTGATCCAGGGCATTGGAATTTATGGATTCCAGAAAGTGTTGAGCGAAGGAGTTGGTACATGAGTAGTTTTCCCAGTTAATGGTGAGGTAATTGAAATCTCCCATTATTAGGGTGTTTGGTTGAACCCTAATATTTTCCAGTATATCAAGAAATGATGAGTGAGAATCGTGGGGCATGGTGGGGGATCTGTAGCAAGCTACAGTTTGGATTTCAGTTTTGCCCAGAGTTAGTTGCACTTGGATAACTTTGGATGCATTATGCTGCACAAC
The DNA here is from genome assembly GCF_019279795.1 of Protopterus annectens. Taxonomy (NCBI): domain Eukaryota; kingdom Metazoa; phylum Chordata; order Ceratodontiformes; family Protopteridae; genus Protopterus; species Protopterus annectens. The sequence continues at coordinate 1,826,581,342 of NC_056743.1, read as the reverse complement.
TAGCCTGGAGGTGTGGATATCCTTAATGAATATGGACACACCTCCGCCTTTGGTGTTCTGGTCTAGGTTAGATGGCCAAAAAGTGTGGTATGAGTTATAGCCTGGTAATGCAGGGGTGCTCTCTAGAGCCTTGAACCAGGTCTAAGTCACTGCACAGATATCGGTGTTCTCCATTTTAAGGAGTGCCTTGAGTGCGTGCATTTTGAGATTTAGACTTCTAGCATTGAGCATCATTACCCTCAGTTTTTGCTTGCCTGTTCCTCTTACAGTGGTGAATTTGTCATTTCAACCTTGCCTAAAAAAGGCATTATAGGGGCGGCAAGACCCTTAGCCAGTATCCTATTGTAACAATTCCACCCACAATTCCATATTGTAACAATTCCACCCACCCAATGAATTTGTCATGAATGAATACATGTACTAATATACAAATAAATAAATTTGCAAATACATATGTAGCAGGTCCATATAAGTATTTGGTTTCCATGGATAAATAATGACTGACAAACATATATATATATATATATATATATATATATATATATATATATATATGGAAATGTAGTAGGACATGGGACTATATACAAATCAGTAACATGTTTATTTCAACTTACCTTAAGCAAAAAATTTGTCATTTTAATGGTTTAGCAAATTGTCAGAGCAAAAGCTAAGTGAATGCTGTTGCTTATAACTAACTCAGTTTAGTTTCTATGTAGATAAATCTGAGAGAACTTTGCACAGAGATGTATGGACGATCTCTCTGATATGACCACAAGTATAAATACTAATATGTAGTATAAACATTACAAAAAATATGACCATCATGCAGTTTGCATTTCAAATTCAATAACCAATTAGCTTAGATAAATGAAAATCTAATTTTAAAGAAGAGAGGATATTTTGCAAGGCAAAGTTAATTTTAAACAGTGTGGCAGTAATGGGTATACACAATTGTATTTTTCTAAATCCTTCCTTACTTAAATACAAGAAGCTTAAATAAATGTTAAGCTGTTATAACAGCACTTATTACTATTCATTAGTTTGTGTGACGTGACATCAAAATGGCCTCCATGACAGCATTTTATTACTTATATACCACAGGTGGCTGTAAGCATCCTGTGATCAAATTTAAAAGTCTATATGTCAGTTCTGGATTTGAGATCCTATTTGTTCATTTGTGATGAGGAGCCCACAGAATTATGGGAGAAAGAGAAACCCATAAGGGATGTCATTCAAGCAGCCGTGAGGTTAACTTGTGCCCTATGGAGGCATTGTGGGCATTTATATTGGCTCTATCCCAATCCTTGGACAGAAGGATAAGAAAGCTACATCATCATCATCACAGAGAACATTAATGATTTCCCTATTGAGGTGCATGCTTCTGTGCACTTGAAACGAAGGCAGCTGGACACATGCACATGCCTTTAACACTGTCCCTCCTCTGACAGTAAATTACAGTAAATACCCAAAAAAGAATATTACATTTAGTTTATGTCCTACATTTTGCACTTTCTTGGTGTCATATTAGTCGTCTCCTTTCAGCCATTCAGCCATTTTTTAATTTTCTCTTTAAATCGTTTTTCTATTCTTTTTTTTTTTGCTTGCTCCCTCTAGACTTTGACTTATGTATATAAATCCTCTATAATTTGCCCATCCCTCACATATTCTTTTAATCAGACACATTCTTAACTTATAATAATGCAAATCTGCTGATTACTCTATCCATGAACAATAAAACTGGGTACAGTTTATGTGATCTTTTCCATAAGTTCTCTAAAATGTATCAGTTGAAGTTTATTTTGATCTTTTAAACATTCAGTCTGAAAATACCACTCCTTATAGAACTTTATTTACCTTGTATTTTAATGTGGACAAAGATAGACGTGTGAACAGAAAAGCCTGTGTCTTTCATTATTTAAATGAAATGTATTAATGTGTTTATATTTCTTTGAAATACATGTCCTCCTGCTAGCTGAAAGAGGTTACCCAAGAAACTCGGTATAAGATTTTTCTGCAGAAGGGGTTCTCTTAAAGTTCCTCTGTTTTTATCCCATTGGGTGAAGAAAGTTCTCCTGCTATTTTGACCTTAGATGACATGGAGATTGGCAGGTCTATGTTTATAGGTATAACCCATGCACTAGACTCAGTATTGAAAAGATAATCATGTGCAGCTGGCACATTTTACAGATCATTTAAGAGGAAGACCAAGTGGTGGGACCAGTGACATTATTTAATAACAGAAGGGGGTAGAACATCAAATGGTCTTTGCAAATAAAGAAAAAGAAATACCAACCAGCACTTGCAGTTTATATGTAATGGTCTTTGTTTTTCAAGTGCATTCACAGAAAAATTTGGGGGTAAGAGCTTTTACAACTGTTGTTCATCAAATGTGGGGTGGCACAATAGCAGCGTGGATAGCATTCTTGCCTCACAGCAAGAGGTTCTCTGGTTCGATTCTGGGCTGAAAGACCTTTGTGTGGAGTCTGCATGTGTTCCCTGTGTTCTCATGGGTTTCCTCCAGGTGTGCCGATTTCCTCCCACAGCCCAAAATCATACTTAAGGTGGATTGGACACTGTAAATCGCATATAGGTGTGTGTGTGTGTGTGTGTGTGTGTGTGTGTGTGTGTGTGTGTGTGTGTGTGTGTGTGTGTGTGTGTGTGTGTGTGTGTGTGTGTGTGTGTGTGTGTGTGTGTGTGGTCTGTGTTCTTTGGAAGAACTACCACAGCAGGGTTAGCCAAGCAGTGGTTTAAACCTTGACTCTAGATGATTGTCATTGTTGAAGTGACACTCCGGACCGAAGTGCAAAAAATGAGAAAAGGAGTTGGTGATGGCTGGATTCATCAAATGTCATGTAAATGGCAGAATGTTCATGTTGCACTACATGCCACATAAAGAAGACCATTAGAAAATCTATCAGCCACATATAGAAATGGGAGCCAGGACTTTGGTCCAAACTCCGGGAAGTTAATATCTGTTTGGGTAACACACTTTGGTTGACAAAGCAGTTGACTGGCAGATGTGTGAGACTATGAGTCTCAGTGGTTGGGGAATATGCCCCTTCTCTGGGGATTGTGTGATTTCTCAGTTAGTATAGATAATTAGCAGGTGGTGTAGGGATGCAAAACATGATGTTTGTGTCTTTCTTTTCTAAACTTTTTATTTGTATGCAGTGAGAATTTTCCTCATGCATGTAAAGTGGGCTGTCAGTGTTTGCATTTTCAACCTTTTGTAGTCAATGCATGAGAAGTGGACTGTCAACGTTTGCATTCTTGACCTTTTGGGGTCAATGCATGTGAAGTGGACTGTCAACGTTTGCATTCTCGACCTTTTGTGGCCAATGTTATTGACAATGTTCTGATGTTACAGTCATCATAAGTGCAGCCATATCGCCCAAGAAGAGCAATTAATTGGATTGTTTAGGCATAAATTGTCCTGTAAAAAGTTTGTTTTTCATATTCCAGATCAGGTGGTTCTCAGCATACTGGGAGAAGATGTTAATTTATTATTAGAATGTAAGTAACAGAGGAGAGTGTGTTGAGGAGATGGAAAGAGTACTTTGAGGGGTTGATGAATGAAGATAATGAGAGGGAGAGAAGGTTGGATGATGTAGGGATAGTAAATCATGAAGTATGTTTTTCTTTTGAGTTTATCAATTAATTAGTTTTTATTAACTTGTTATATTGTTGTATTCTTGTGTGGAGCTTTTCTCCCCGGGCCTCTACTGAAAATGAAAATATAAATATATCCAGCTACTAGAGCCGGGCAAAAAAACAAATAAATAAATGGATTAGCAAGGAGTAAGTAAGGATAGCTATGAAGAGAACGAAGATTGGAAAGGCTGTTGGCTCAGATGACATACATGTGGAAGCATGGAGGTGTTTAGGTGAAAGGGCAGTGGAGTTTTTAACCAGATTGTTTAATGAAATCTTGGAAAGTGAGATGATGCCTGAGGAATGGAGAAAAAGTGTCTTGGTACCGATTTTTAAGAATAAGGGTGATGTGCAGAGCTGTAGTCACTACAGAGGGATAAAATTGATCAGTCACAGCATGAAGTTATGGGAAAGAGTAGTGGAAGCTAGGTTAAGAAGGGAAGTGATGATTAGTGAACAGCAGTATGGTTTCATGCCGGGAAAGAGCACTACAGATGTGATCTTTGTTCTGAGAGTGTTGATGGAGAAGTACAGAGAATGTCAGAAGGAGTTGCATTGTGTTTTTGTAGACTTAGAGAAAACATATGACAGGGTGCCGAGAGAGGAGTTGTGGTATTGTATGAGGAAGTCAGGAGTGTCAGAAAAGTATGTAAGAGTGGTACAGGATATGTACGAGGGTAGTGTGACAGCAGTGAGGTCTGCGGTGGGAGTGACGGATGCATTTAAGGTGGAGGTGGGGTTACATCAAGGATCAGCTCTGAACCCTTTCTTATTTGCAGTGGTGATGGACAGGTTGACAGATGAGATCAAACATGAGTCCCCATGGACTATGATGTTTGCAGATGACATTGTGATCTGTAGTGAGAGTAGGGAACAGGTGAAGGAGACCCTGGAGAGATGGAGATATGCTCTAGAGAGAAGAGGAATGAAGGTCAGCAGGACTAAGACAGAATATATGTGTGTGAATGAGAGGGAGGATAGAGGAATGGTGAGGATGCAAGGAGTAGAGGTGGTGAAGGTGGATGAGTTTAAATACTTGGGGTCAATAGTTCAGAGTAACGGTGAGTGTGGAAGAGAGGTGAATAAGAGAGTACAGGCAGGATGGAGTGGGTGGAGAAGAGTGTCAGGAGTGATTTATGACAGACGAGTACCTGTAAGAGTGAAAGGGAAGGTCTACAAGAGGGTAGTGAGACCAGCTATGTTATATGGGTTGGAGACAGTGGCATTGACCAAAAGGCAGGAGTTTGAGCTGGATGTGGCAGAATTAAAGACGGTAAGATTTGCACTGGATGTGATAAGGGTGGACAGGATTAGGAATAAGTATATTAGAGGGTCAGCCCATGTTGGAAGGTTTGGAGACAAAGCCAGAGAGGCACGATTACATTGGTTTGGACATGTGCTGAGGAGGGATGCTGAGTATATTGGGAAAAAGATGCTAAGGATGAAGCTACCAGGTAACAGGAAAAGAGGAAGGCCTAAGATAAGGTTTATGGATGTGGTGAGAGAGGACATGCAAGTGGTTGGTGTGACAGAGCAAGATGCAGAGGACAGGAAGAAATGGAAACAGGTGATCTGCTGTGGCGACCCCTAATGGGAACAGCCGAAAGAAGATGATGATGATGAAGTAACAGGTAAATAAATGCAAATGTCCAAGGCCTTAATGAGGCTCAATATATCAAGACAATTTTAACATAAAAAAATCTGCATATTATTTTCTACCTTAAATTGTTTTATATTAGCACTCAGTTCATTTAAAAGTGTTACGGGATCTCTGCAGCCTTTTCTAACACTTTCTGAGCACTCAGTGATACTTTAAACAGTAGCTAATATGACTTAACCTTTATTAACATCAGCATCATAACTATATAGGTTTCATGATTAAATTTACAGATAGAGGGATAATTAATGTGTCGTTAATTTTAAATGATGACTGACTCATTTATTGTGTGCATGCTAGCCTAATAATTTTTAATAATTTAAGAGGGTCTGAGAACCTGCCTGGTTATCAAACTATAATATATATATATATATATATATATATATATATATATATATATATATATATAAACTACATTCATAAAGAGAAGGTAATGAAAGATGAATAATTATTAGAAATTGCTATTTACATGACTGTTTAAACATACCTATATTATTTGCTTTTTAATATGGATGCCTTCGTCTTTAGAAGTCCTGCAAAAACTAGAACAAAAGCACTTAGTTAAATCTGTTTTTGGTTGGATTACATCCTGTGAAAGGATGTTTTCACAGCATCTGCTATACAAACAGAACCATCAGTGATGTTAAGTACGTGGCTTTAAGAAAGCTAGCACAATTATAAGTCGGATAACTAAAAAAGTTTAGGACATGCATCATGGAGCATCTTGAATATACTGAAATTAATGAGGATATTAATACTTTGGCAAAACATGTTTAATGAAGAAGAAAAACACTAAATTTGATTTTCAGTAATGGAAATATATAACTACAGGGTGAAGATAGAAAAAAAAAATGCAGAATTGCTTTGTAACTGTAATGGCAGCTTAAATTAGGCCCTACTGCTAACTTTTGTCTGAATGGAAATTCTTGTTGATGATGAAATAAATTTGTACATGCGACTGCTAAGAAAATGTATTCCTGTGTATTTCTTTGTACACTGGGTGCTTTGGTTATTTAGTCCTACATAACATATATGCACTGCAATGTATATTACATACAGCTTAATTTTACATGTCCTGGCATTGCATATGTTTTGCTTTTAGAAATAGCAGTTCATATTAAAAAAGGCAGTGTCACCTAAATTATTTGCTTCATTTTCTTTCTTTCTTTATTTTACATTTGTTGACCGGGATGGTCCGACTGGATATATGTCCATTTTCAGTGGAGGCCCGAGGAGAAAAGCTCCAAGATCATAATACATATAGAACATTTAGTAAATACTAGTTTCATACAGGTTACAGACACAGCAAATATCAATATTTTATACATATAGTACCTACTTATTACATTCAGGTTTAAGACACATTGAGCAGTAGTTTATACAACTGACCCTTCCTGGAATGGTGTGGGTTGATAAAGTAAAAACAGTCGTAGGTAAGGTAAGGCTAGATAAGAGAGAGGCCACTAGTCGAGATTAGTGCAAGGACATAACCAGTGTGTTTTGAAGTATTTCTTGAGTTTGTTTTTGAATAGGGTTAGCGAGGGTTCTAGAGTCATTGTACATTGCAACCATCAGAGGCAATGTTCTGTGATTTAATAATTTGAAGAGAAAACTGTTTACAGTTCTGCATCTAATCATCTCCCATATAGGCATCCTTTCCCCATAGTCACATAAAATATCCTGATGACGTTAAAACCATCTTTGTCTCTAAAGGAAGCACAGTAAATCAAAAAGAAGTCACCCATCCATTCAGCTATAATTTAAAATATGCTTAATCCTCTAGGTGCAAAGAAATCCTTTCCTCTATATATTCTGTAATGACCAGGGCAATCATCAAATAGAACACACCTCTGGGATGTATTTTAATAAATATGTCAAAAAGTTAGAGAAACCCCTAAGGTTCCTGAGAGAAAAGATTATGGGTCTAAAGGACCTGAGCTAGTAAGAGAGACTGGAGGCCTTGGCCTTATATTCAATGTCCTATGGACTCCTTAGGAGTGATCTGTGCCTTGCCCTCTGGGCCATTAGAGATCCACAGTCCAAGACCTATTATTTCCCCACAAACACTAGAACCAGAGATCAGAACTTGCTTTATCAAATAAACAAATTACTGTGGAGAGAATGATTTCTCATGCAGCTATCCAGTCTCTGGCAATGTAACAATGTATCTTTCATTAAAAAGGAACTAGAGAGTTGGATGGGTATTCATAATTTCATCATTGGTATGATAGACCTATCGCTCTTTGATAAAGATGGGCAGGGTCTAAAGGTGGACACTGGCAAGGCATAAATGGATACATGGCCCAGTTGCCTTCTACATTCTAAAATTCTATGATTTACTTCATGACTCTGTATATCTACATCTACATCTAAATCTATATCTGTATCTACTTTCTGTCATTCAATCGGCAGCACAATTATTGAGTGCTGAATGATATAAGACAAACCAGTGAAATAACTTTTGCCAACAGTTGAGTTTTCTTTCTCCATTGTTGTTCAAACTTGGGGTGCAGGTTTGTCCCTCCATGTTAGGAATACAGGGGGGGTTGTTACCTCCGATGTTTGGTGAAAGATATTTTGCTGGTTCTTTTTGATTATTCAGTAGTCAATATTAGTGCTGGCAATCAATCAACATGTAGGCGCTATATTGCATCTATATCATGTTATCGAAAGTTTAAATAATGGAATCAGTAAAGGTCAAACTTTATTGATCGATTAAGTAAAACATCGAATAACATAAAAAAAAACAAATTAAAAAAAATAACCAAATGGCGTAGGCAGGGGGGCAAGCACCCCTGCACCCCCACAACCCCCCTACTTAAATATACCAACTCTGAGACTGCACTGCGTTGAGGTAAATGGAAATCTCCCTTTACGGGATGTTCTTCACTTTCAATATTATTGTGCCGACAATATCAGACTCGATATTGTCAGTTTACGACAAAGTGAAGTAGACCCGCTAGATCTATATCTATATCTACAGCTATATCTATATCTATCTCTTCCTTTCTCCGTCTGTCTCTCTCTCTCTCTCTCTCTCTCTCTATATATATATATATATATATATATATATATATATATATATATCTACATATATATGTATATGTATAAAATCACAAACACAAATGTTATTAGAATCTGTCAAATGTTTTAAACAAATATATTTCATGGATCCTAGAGGTAACCTTGTTTATTTCTTTTTCTGTTGTGGAAATTGAATGTCTGGCACAATCACGTTACTGCAACAAATGACTCTTTTTCTATTTATATAAGGCTAGCAATGTACTACAAAAAGTAAAATTTGAAAGAAATTGTTAATCTAAGTTTGTTGTTGAACTCCTACAGCTTTCAAAGACTGTATAAGTTAACAAAAATGGCAGAAGAAACAGACTTGAATATCTAGTGTGCCTTGGTGCTATTTAGAGTTCAGTAGGAGAGGATGTAGATTGAGTCAGAAGTTCATAAGTAGTTATAGGCAGTCAGACTAAGAATCCATTTTGATGTTTAGCCCAGTATCCACTGTCTAAATAAGTAGCTTGCTTAGAGTCGCAACATAGGCTCATAGCTTCATAGGTGTGTACTAGGTTAATTACCCTGGAGCCTTTACAAGCCTAGCCCATAGAACTGCCCTGCCACTGTGCCACCCGTCGTTAGTTCTCAATGCCTCTATCAAGCAGAGCCATTAAAGTGATCCCCAGGGTGAACTTTCTATTTCCCATCCACTCATCAAGATTTTTCTTGAAGAGGGCCAGTGGGGTGCTCTGCTTGACATGTATGGGAAGTCTATTCCAGAGCATGGGCAGTCTCTGGGTTATGAACCTGTCCCTCCAGCATGTTTTGTTGATTGTAGTAATGAGGTTGATGTCTTTGGAGCATGTGGTGTGGAGGGATTGGGATTTCTTTAGATGTAGAATTTCTAACAGAGCTGGCTCAGACATGGCTTTGTAAGTCAAGCAGAGATCGCCTCTTAGTAGAGGATATGAGACATAAAATAGCTGGAGTTTTTTTGAGTCTGTCCATGTAGGACATGTGTTTAAGGCATATGATCCTCTTCATAAGATACTTTTGTTCCTCTCCAGCTGTTGCAGGTGTTTAGTGAGGTACATGCCAAATAGAGCATTGCACTCTATGAATGGTCTAATGAGGGAAGAGTAGAGAGATATGATGACCTCTGTCTTCCTTGATGCAAAACCCTTGGTAAAGAGATGTGCCACATAGAAGGACATCCTGACCACAGTGGCAATGTGGTTGTTGAAGGAGAGGTTGCTGTCAACTTGTGTCCCCAGATCTCTTATAACGCCTTCAGTGTTCAGTGGGCTCCCATCAATGGGGTAATTAGTGGGAACTGAGTTTATCCCAAAGGGGATGATGATGCATTTGTTTGGCATTAAACTTAAGGCCATGGTTTCGATACCGGTCATTGGTTTCTGAGAGGCCTTTCTGTAGGATGTCTGCATCATTTGGGGAGTTAATAATGGCTCCCAGCATGCAGTCATCTATGAATTTGGTTAGCCAGAGACCCTCCATGTTGACCTGGATGTCTGTGAAGTAGATGCCAAACAGGAGAGGACCCAGGGCCGATCCCTGTAAGACTCCACTCATGACTGGTCGGCAGTCTGACTTGGAGTCTGCTTTTTTCACACTGTGTGTTCTATCTGTGAGGCAATTTGCAACCCACCTAATGATATAGGTTTGATGCCTAGTTTGGTGAGTTTATCAATAATTCTTGAGTGAGGAATGGTATCAAAGGCCTTGGCCCGATTGAGGTAGGCTGTATGATCTGCCTTAACTCATTACAGCCGAGTGACGTCTCCAGGCGTTTCTGCAGTTACACCCTACTGCTCCTCTAGGCATCAAATATTGCCTGTTCATATTTGCATTAATAATTCCAAAACCATGTTACATACAAGGTATTGGAAAATTTTATCTTGAAGCATACATGATAGCAAACACAGTTGTATTGATATATGACCTCTGTCAATGGGTAAAAATGTAAGGTGATAACTTAAATTTTTAAATGCTGAAGCCAAAGGTACACACTCAAAAGAGCTCTACTGGAGGTAATGAGTTAATTTCATCCACTGCTCTGGTGACTAACTAAAGAAGTCAACCAGGTTGAGCAGGCATGATCTGCCTTTCACAGAACCAAATTGTGTGGGATCTAGAGTGTGGAGATGATGACGCTCTCCATAGCCTTACATATCAGACTTGTCAGGCTAATGTGGTGATAATTTCCAGGGACTGTAGTCGCTCTTCCTTTATGGAGAGGGTTGACTGTAGCAGTGCGCCATTTGGTAGGGATGAAGCCTGAGGTGAATCTGTGAGTGAACAGAGCACACAGATGTGGTGCCAGTTCACTTTGTAATTCATGTAGAACACAGTTAGGGGTATAGTCAGGTCCCATGGAAACTGTATTTTTTGCCTTAGACAATGCAGCTTTAAACCTGTGCTGCAGTAATGCAGGGTGCCTGACATTCTTCTGGTACTGAGATTAGTCGTTTGGGGGGGGGGTAAAGTTGGCACTGAATCTGTCAGCCAGTATGTTGGCAATATCTGTTGGCTCAGTATAGGAGATACCATTGTGCAGTAACTCAGAGCAAATCTGGGTATTGCTATAACTAAAGAAGGCTTTGTGGTTGTTTTTAGTATCTGCCGCAATTCCGCCTTCATAGCTGGCTTTGGAGGTTTTGATGAGGGATCTCAAGTTTTTGTTGAGGCTAATAAGGGAATCTTTCCAGTCTTGGGACTTCACCTTTTTCTGCAACAGTTTCTTCCTTCTGTTGTAGAGTTTATTAATGGCAGGGGACCGCCAGACTGGTTTCCTTTTTTTTGGAGGAGAGCGTCTTGGTTCTGTTGGGTATGGCTAGTTCCATGCATTTGTGCACGTGCTTGTACAGTGCATTGGTGTATGATTTGGCAGTCATACAGCTGTTTTCCATTGGCACGGGTGCCAAGAAGTTAGCCACCTCTGTTTTTAGGAGTCCAAAGTCAGCTTTGGAGAAGCTTTTCATGGTGATTACCTTTGTGGGGGGTGTGGGTGAGATGTGGGTTTCCATGGTGATTAGTTTGTGTTCAGATCTAACCAGGGAGGAATTGATGTAGAGTAATGGTTGCCCATGTTTGTAATAACCAGGTCAATGATATTGTTTCCTCTAAGTAAGAATGAGCTTGTCCAGGGTATTGCAATTGATGAATTCCAGGAAGTGTTGGGCCAGTGCAGTGGTGCTTGAGTAGTTTTCCCAGTTGATGGAGGGATAGTTGAAGTCTCCTAGTATGAGAGTGTTGGGGTGGACCTTGATAGATTCCAGGGTGCTTAGGAACATGGAGTGATGGTCTAGGTACATGGTTGGGGACCTATAGCAAGCTATGACTTGTATCACAGTCTTACTCAATGTTAGTTGTACCTGAAGTATCTCAGATGCATTATGCTGGGCTACTAGTCTGGTGGTGTGTATATGCTTTATGAATATGGAGACACCACCACCTTTGGAGCTTCAGTCCATGTTTTGGGGCCAAAAGGTGTGGAATGAGTTATAGCCTGGTAGTGCAGGGGTGCTTCTGATGCTTTAAACCAGGTTTCCATCACAGCACAAATGTCTATGTTCTCCATTCTGAGGAGTGCTTCGAGTGAGTGCATCTTGAGATTTAGACTTCTGTAAAATTCTCTCCATCACTTTTTACAGTGATTCCAAATCAGTGGGGGATAGAGAACATTAGCAAATATGCTCTGTGCTATTTATGTTTTGTGGATGACATGTTTTTTTTTTCTATGGGAAAACTCAATAGAGATGCTGGGTAGATTCTTAGAGTACCTACACACAACAACACCATTTTTAAAATTTACCTGTAAGTACTCAAATGAACAGATAGAATTCCTTGATGTTCTAGTGAAAAAATCAGAAAAAGGCAAGAGCCTTAAAGCACTAATTCCCTTCTACATGGTTCTATAAGCATTCACATTTGAACTTGCATACTGCTTTTAATAGTTTTATGTCGATTTATGTTTTTGTCTTTACTATTTTTAAATTAATTCAATCTGACATAAATATTTCAATTGTTTGTCTTAACTGATTGGTCACTTTGAAAGTATACATATATCAAGGAAGGCATGGGATGTTTTATTAAGTCTGATGAAGTGACTTGGAAGGTCGTGAAAGTGCTCACTTTGTCCTTGCAAAAAAAAATTCTTTTACTGTGGCAGTTTGACTTTTTATACATACAGCCAGTAATAGTTTACCTCAGCTTGGCACCATTGAGCGGAGCTTAAACAAGTGCAAACCCATGCAAATGTGGGCTTTTAAACCAAAAAGTTGAAAGAGATGGAAAAACTGCACAAATGTTCAATAAACTACAATTTCTGGGCCAGAACCAACTCCTCTTGTAGTAGATAGGATACCTACTGCTTACTACTCCCACTGATAAGATAGAAGGCTTCCCTCCAGCACAGAAAGGCTTGAGGGGCTCAGAAGCTTACAAACAATCCTGGATACAGCAAATTTGTATCAGGACTAGGCTTGTTACAGGAAAGGCGGGAAACAAGCGCAAACATGGGCGTTTAAACCACAAAGTTGAAGGGGATGGAAAAACTGTCCAAATGGCCACTAAATTACAATTTCTGGGCCAGAAACCACTCGTCTTGTGGTATATAGGCTACTTAGTGCTTACCACTCCCACTGATAAGCTAGAAGGCTTTCCTCCAACACACAAAGGCTTGTGGGGGAGGGGGCGCTCAGAAGCTTACAAACAGTCCTAGATACAGCAAATATGTATCTGGACTAGACTAGTTACAGGAAAGGTGGGAAACAAGCTTAGAACTTTTTTTATATATATACAGAAAAGCAGCTACAACAGCAGTAAAGCAATTCAAATGCAGTGCAAATTAGCACACTTGAGTTTGTAGCAATATTAAAGCAAATACAGTTTAAATAAAGGCAATTAAATTAAAAATGACTAAAAACATGTGCAGAAGGCAGTAAATTAGAAAAAAATCAAAATGGAGGCACTTAGAGTATCAGAAAACAATGCCAGCAAATATATAAATAAATCAGTTAAGCAAAAATTAAGACAGTGCAGAACTCTGAACAGTTAAAAAGTCCAAAAATATACTTATCAACTCTATATTTCCAGGTTGTTTATGAAGCACACTCAGTCAGAACACAAGGAGAGTCTAGCAATGGTAGATTCTAGAACAGTTTTTTTTTAAATATAAAGTGGAAAGGGAGAAAGGAGGAACAGAATATAATTCAAGGTTAAGAAACTAAGTGGGCTGGCCTTCTCAAATGTTCTGTCTGTATTAGGAAGAATGAACTAATGACACTAGACTGGGAGGATTGTCCCAGATCAGATTTACAGTACGGGCATGCAACTGCAAAGCCACCAAGTATAAGAACAAGACACCAACAAGGAGGGAGGGTGGGAAACTATAGTACAACTACTAGCTACTTACAAACAGAAAATACAACTCTCAGTATGAAAAAGCAGTTCATAGATAAGCAATTCAGTAAATATGCAATTACAGTAATGAAACACTGTCTAACAATGACAAATACAGTTAAAACAGTATAAAACAGTACAGAAATGCAATGAAACAGTAAAAAAAAAAAGCTTTATAACAGTGCAAAATGTAGTAGATTAGCTGTGTAGCACAATTATAAGCATTAAGAAGTGCAATTCAATAAAATAAATATAAGAAATAACGTATTCTGCTCTTGGAGTCTTAGGGAATTTCTGCTTTGTCCCACTGATGAATCATTACTTCACAGCCTGGTAAAAACAAGCACAGTCCCCTGCAGACACAGGGTTTAAATACCAGAAAGGATGGAAGAATCTAAAAGCTTGAATTACTACCCATTCCTGCTATCCCCTGCTCTTTCAATCAATCACTCCTGCTAGAGAAGGTCAGGCAACCCTATTACTCCCACTAATAGAGAAGACAATACACTATCAGCAGAAGATGGCTGCTAGAAACACAGGAAACTCAATAAACAAATCAACCATGCCTGGATAACAGCAGGCCTCTATTCAGACTATGCTACCTGACTAGAGCACAAAAACCTCACAAAAAATACACAGAAAATCACAGACAGAGCACTCACAAACAGAAAATACAACTCTCAGTATGAAAAAGCAGTTTACAGTTAAGTAATTCAGTAAAAATGCAATTACAGTAATGAAACACTATCTAGCAATGAAAAATACAGTTAAAAAGGTACAAAACAGGACACAAATGCAATGAAACAGTAATAAAAGTTTTATAACAGTGCAAAATGTAGTAAATTAGCTGTATAGCACAATTATAAGCATTAAGAAGTGCAATTCAATGAAATAAATGTAAGAAATAACTTATTCTGCTATTGGAGTTTTAGGGAATTTCTGCTTTGTTCCAGTGATGAATCACCATCTACAACCTGGTAAAACAAGCCTAAAAGAAGCTAAGGGAATAGAAGCTAAGGGAATCAAACCTCGGCCAATAAGAAGAAGCTTATTAAAATCTCAGAGTCCTAATCCACTGTCTTAACTGCCAGACCAGCAACTATACGTTCATTGACATTTAATAACTGTGACATTAAGAAATATGCAATGGAAATAAATCAGGTGTTTTAAAATAAAGAAATCTTATGCACCTTTCTTATACAATTAACTAATTGAAAGAGAAGAATCTAAATGTCTCAACATATCCTTTATCTGGGTCATTCCTCTTCAAAATATAAGCGCTAAATCTACCATGGAAATGTAAGACAATGTTTCTTATGATCCGCACAGATCAATAGTCGATTTAAGTACCTATGAACGTATGAGTTGGGTATAAAGAGCCTGTGACAAAAATGTAACCAAGAAATTCTGATTTCATTGATACTGTTCTTGGACAAAGTAATCAAAAGGTGTTTTATGTTCACCAGCGGAGTTAACAGAGCAGCATACCTCTTTGTTGTCCTGGATTTTAAAGAACATTCCTGATATTGACTCAAATTTTAACCCTGTTCCTCTTAATCCCTCTTAAAAGTTGTAACATTTGGAGAAAAGTCCGTGAATTGCACTTGATACATAATGACAATAATCAGTTATAGACTTCTTTCACTTCAGAAAATGTGTATTTATTCACATTCTCTTATTCTGTCAGTCTCAAGTTGGTAGTGCTAATACGGTAAAACTGTCCTTCTCTGCCCCTGATGATTTCTGCATTTGCCCCTGATTCTGCTGAGACCTGTCCCTGATTCGTTCAGCGCTAGGCAGAACAGTTAATTATCTTATGTGTAACTAATGGCAGTAAGTTTTAATGTCCCCTACATTGTTCTGTTTAGATAAGATTTAGAACCAGTCGACTTGATGCTGATATCAAGGATGAATGCATTCACAGAAGAGTTACTCCCACATTTCTTGGATTCAAAGCGATTAGGAGAAAATAATCAGTCCTAGGTGGTGATGGGAGGGTATTTTAGGGTATATGTAATGACCTTGGGATAATCGGGAGTTAGCCCTTTCATCTTTAATTCTAGCTTAAATTTTATAACTATAGTAGCATGTTATGTCTGCAGATTTAGTATGTAAATGGGAAATGTAGACACCATTAGCAATTCTGTGAGTTTGAATTCTACATGTTGCCATTAGCTGAATGACTTATAACCATTTTTATGGAAAAGACAGGCACAACAGGCTCCCAGACACTAATCCAATCCTTCTTAGAGTTGGCAATGCATTTACAGTTATATAGTATTTTTAAACATACCAGGCTGGGGGGTTAACTTGCTCAGCACTGCACTTGCCTGCAAGTTTCTCTCAAACACTCTAGAAAGTAAAATGAGACAATATGTATCCATACTTTTGGCAAAACTGGCATAAAATAATAAAGCATGCAAAATTACAGTGCTTGATAGATAATGTGGCACTTCTTTTAAAAGCTCTTAGACTGGCACATTTACAATTATTCACCAACAGGTGTAGTTACAACTCCAAGCTGTACCAAAGAGTGCTTTTCATATTGCCTGTCCAACAGCACAAAATAAATTAATGCAAGTTATAGTATCATCAATAAATATAACACGCATACTACACTGACAGGCATTCTGAAAAACAAAATATTGTGGCTTAAAACAAAAGTATGAAATCCTGCACAAAAAAAACATGGGATTTAAATGGCATGAGTAAATACAGGAATGTCATTCATTCGTTAGTGCTCTGTTACCCAGGTCACTAATGACTCAGAATCAGTCCTGGCAAATGATATGCAAAGGCAGGCATCTAGATATTAATGAGACACCAGTCTATCATAGGTCTCATACTGACATGAACTCTGCCTACAAACCTAGAGTAAATTGTGACAATCGCCATTTCATTCTCAACGTGCCATAGGGATGAGAGAGTAAACTGTAGATTACGGCAAAACCCACATTTGCAAGGAAGATATACAATGTAGAGAGAAGGTACCCCAGATGAGAACCAAATTGCTAGCTCCAACATTACTATTTGCTAAAATATATGACCTATCTACATCTACTGCCTAACGATTTCTGGTCTGTTTATTAATATTATATTATTTACACCAAATCTTATTTAAAGCCATTTAAGAATACACTAAATGATTTCAGAATATCTACAAATCACTAGCACTGACAGATAAATCTAATTGAAATAAGAGTCCAAAAATCAAATAAAACCGCAAGCCAGAAACACCCAGATGGAAGCTTTATTAAACAAACAATAAGCACTTTAACGTCTTAGCAAGATACTTTCTCATGTTGTATAAAACCATTCTTCAAAACAGCAGATGTTTATCTGCAGTAAACACAACAGCACTGCAATCACTTGACACTTCAGTTGATGGTTTACCTACTTCTATGCAATATTGACTTAAAGCTATAATGATCATTTAGCCCTGGTTTTCCTACAGCATTTAATCAAGTAATCCAGTCACACTCAAAGCTTTCAATTAAAATCTTAACATCACCACCTCTTAAACTTTCAAATGTAACTTGCAGCATTTGAAATTTAAGACAGTGTAATGTCTTCATTGTTCCACCTTAAAAATGTAATATAAGAACATACTACTATAATGATATGTCTTTACACTGTAAGAGTTAACAGTGGTCATCTCCCTTATAAGCATTTTTCCCATAAGCAATGTGCAAAAGAGACACAGATATTTTGCATACTGAGATGGTACTTTTACATAACAGAAGATTTGCTTGTCCTTTCTAAATTATGTAATGGAGATTATCTCTGGACTGCAAACTGGTAAACTGATATTAATCTGATGGCTTAAAAAGGAGTTTTGTAGTATTTGCCAAATGTTTTTTTATTTAGAAACTTATAAGATATAGTTCAGAAAGGATGAATACCGTTATCAGAAAATGCATGGGTGATTAGAAGCTGAAAGTGGGGGTCTATATTATATAATCACACGCGAACAATGTCAAACGCTCTAATGAGCAAAAATGCAGAAACTCAAAATCCTTATTGTGGGGGGCTGTGCACCTTACACCCCCCTCTAAATATATATTCCAACTCTGAGACCACACTACAATGAGGAAAGGGCAAATATCGCAAATATCCCACTCTTACTGCAATCTTAATAACGGAACTTCGAGTTCCGGCATTTTCGCTCATTAGAGCGTTCGACATTGTTCGCATGCGATTATATAATATAGACCCGAAAGTGGGGTAATACATTATCTAAGCACTGCAGAGTCCTACTTTGAATGTGAGGAAAAGGACTCTTCAGTGCCTAATGGACATTTCAGCATTACTCCATGTATCCAAAAAAAAAATTCAGCATGATTATATTTGTGGGTTAAAATTATCGTATGTTATTTATAGCAACTCTAATGGGATGGACAAAGCCCTGAATATGACACTGGTCAGTTAGCAGCATGGATGCTTGTTAGAAATGGCACAAGGAAGAAAGGGTGATGTGGTTAGCTGCTCACATCTCTTAAGTAGGAGGGTATGGAATGCATGCCAAAGGCATATAGCCCCACGTTAGGAACCTCAGTGGAAACCACCAGAGACAACATAGGTGTACTGGCTTCAAGAGTAGCAAGACAGTCCTGAGTGATTACATAATTTGTGGAAGTGAGTGACACACCCTCACTAATGTCCACTGCACAACCACTCATGATCAGATTGCCAGACATGTCCTGTGGGCATAGGGCATAAAAGTAAGTTTCCATTCCACCACATAGATGATAGCCCCATAGACCATTTTGTTACCCAGAAGGAAAGAATGAGCCTTACAGTTTTCACAAAAGGTAAAAAATGTGTCCCTGTGTCAGCTGTGAGGGACTGCTAAATGGTCAGTGGAAGGATTTTGGCAAGCATGAACAAAAAGTAGTATGATTGTTATGTAATATTCATAGCCACATGAACTAGTAGTGTTTACAGGGAGTATCTGTTGATTTGGGAATAGTATTTACTTTTTTTACCCAATTTACGGATCTTATTGCTTTGGCAATGCACAATACCCCAAAGACTGTGAAGCCATGAAAGTTGTAATGTGAGAGTTCCGA
>NC_056743.1:1826395032-1826555032 GCF_019279795.1 Protopterus annectens | reverse complement strand
TGTTTAAGGAACGTCAACTCAGTTGCCAACCTGTTTTCATCACAACATAATCTCGAAGTTCTTAATGCTTGTCCTTTTATTATGTTGTCAAATACAAACGGTGCATGCATACTCTCTCTATGGAGGTATGAAGGTCTATAACAGGGTTTACGATAGACTCGGGTAGAGAAACCATCTTTAGTTTTAAAAATGTTGACATCCAAAAAATTTACACTGGTAAGTGAATACTCCATGGTAAATTTTAAAAACCCATCTAATTCATTGACATATTGGACAAAGGATTCCAAACTGGAGCTAGACCCTTCCCAAAAAAGGAATAGGTCATCCACAAAACGTCTAAAAAAGGCGACTTGTGGATTGGATAAAATCACTTCTGTCTCCCATGCCACCATAACCAAGTTTGCATACGAATTGGCGCAGCTGGTGCCCATTGCCACACCACATGTTTGCCTATAGTATTTATCCATAAACAGAAAAACATTGTTTTCTAGTACTGTTTCTAACAACAAAATTATTAAATCTACTTTGGTCAGAGGCAAGAAGTCCATTAGTACTCTTTTAACCATTTCAAGACCCTTGTCATTAGGGATGCAAGTGAAAAGGGATACTACATCCATGGTTGCTAAAATAATGCCTTGTTTGTTAGTGCAAGTCTCAACAAATTCATAAGTGTCCTGCAAAAATTGAGCAGTATCTTTGAGTACATACTTATAATGTTGTAATACTTGTTTTAATTCTGCATCCAAAAACGCTGAAATGGGCTCAGTAAGCCATCCTGATCCTGCCACTATGGGTCTGAATTTAGGATGGAACATGTCTTTATGGACCTTAGGGAGTCCATTAAAGCTGGGTATAACCGGAAACTCTACCAAAAAGAATTTATACATGTCTGAGCTAAAAAGTCCCAACATAAGACAACCTTGTAGCATGGAATACACTCGCTGTATCAATATAGAGATGTCCTGCTGACAAATTAATTCATAACTATTTGAATTTAACATGTGTTGTAATGATTCTATATAATATTGCCTGTCCATGACTACCACTGGACCCCCCTTTATATCATAAAAACCTGGCATTTTAACAGGGGTGTGTAAACTTTTTATATCCACTGTGTGTGTGTGTGTGTGTGTGTGTGTGTGTGTGTGTGTGTGTGTGTGTGTGTGTGTGTGTGTGTGTGTATATATATATATATATATATATATATATATAAAATATTTTAGGCAATTGCCACCTTTCGTTTGTCAACCTTATTGTAATATCATGGGAAAAATGAGTCTCAACACTGCAGATCAATTTTGTATTTCACTTGACATGAACTAAAAGGCTTTTGCAGAACAATTCATGAGACATACTTTGTTAACATAAAATAACTAATTTGTTCAAAGAAAAACAGTTCTTTCTCTCTTTGATTCATAGTCCTCTCTCTCGTAATTTAGGCAGTCTTGCTTCTTGTAATACCAAACAGTTTTAAGTTGTACATCTGTTCAAATTTAATGGAAACAGATCGGAATCATGTAAATGCAAATTTGGTACTTTCTATTAGTTACAAACACTTTAAAAGTAATGACAAGAATTAAAATCAAGAAAAAACACAAGTTGTCACAGACCTGATGAAGGTTTTATTGCATTATGTCGCCGAAAACGATTTTAGTTAAAAATGTTTTTATGTGTATCTTCTGCTTTTCTTAAATCTGATTTTGTAATGCGGGTTGCAAATAGATAGGTAGTGTTTTCCATAACTAGGATTTAGTCTGATCTAATTGGTAGTAGTGTGTGGGGGTGACTGCTTGTCGTTCTAAAATGTACTTTTATGGCCTTGCTTATACTGTTGTCTTGAATAGGCTGGTTTAAAATTAAACAATACGTACATCGTTCACACCTACTTTTAAGTGTATAGAAGCTGATATGTTTAACATTATTCAAATATTTCCGATTTTTTTGTGACTGAGGATTGCTTGTCTGTGACAAAAAAGGCTTGTTGCTTTGGAACATTACCTGGGTTTCATGATTTTTGGACGTTATTGTGACTGAGCTCATTAATGAAGTTTTAACAACACTAGTTTCTGTTTTATGTTTTTTATTTTTTGTCTCAACACTAGTGGTGATGAGGTTGGAACTAGAAAGATTCTTGTGCTTGTTCGAAAATTATGGTTACACACAAGCACACACACACACACACACACACACACACACACACACACACACACACACACACACACACACACACACACACACACTCTTCTTTTCAGAGTATTTTATTTATTTTTTATTTTATTTATAAAAAATAAACATATATTATAAAAAATAAAAAATAAAAATAAAAAATAAACAGAGTATTTAATATAGATATAACAATGGGCTGAGACACTGAAGCAGTGAAAAGTAATACAACTGTGGGCATTTCTTCATAGCTTAAAACAAGTCTTGCTACATCGGTGATCATCTTTTAGCTTTTGTCACCTTTTCAAATGATATTCCAATATTTAACTGCTTATAGGTCAGTTATGCATTTGGATATGCACATGATAAATCATTGGTTAAAACTATAAAAGTTTTAATGCTGAATCTGAAATTGAAGAGCACAAGTTTTTTTTTTGAGTCTGTACTTATCAGAAGCTGCTAATTTCTAAATCTTAATTACTTCCTAAATTTCTTTCCATTTATCATCCTTGTCTTTTCACTTTAGTTCTCATGAATGTTAAATGTTGGTCCAACAAACTTAGGTTATGAATTATTCCCCTTGAAACCTTCTGCCACACTTCTGCCACATTCTAATATAATGCTTAGCAGTGCTATCTCTGACATCTTCCAAAGAGTGATATACACTCTAGCATAATAAGGTATTTTGTTAGAGATAGCACAGGATGCAACTACAGGTTTATAGAAAGTGCATGTCTTCTGCAAGGGAGGAAAAAACAGTGACATTTGAGTCTATAGATTACTTTTCTCTGCATGGAATAAGTCCAATGGAGTTTTGAGTATTCCCATAGAGATGAAATGATTTGAATAAAATTATCTCTGACCAATTGGTGTGCAGTGTCTTGGATAAAATAGTGGCATACATTTGGTAGACTTATGGAAACAAAACTGAGTGGCCAATTCGTACTTAGAGTACCTTTGTTTGGCATAGGAGTTGAAGAAGTGAACATTTCTTTGCCAGAATGGTGGGGTACTGTAGGGTGTCTCTTAACATTTTATCTATATTTCTACATTTTAATAGTGATACGAGTGCCACCATGTTGTCCTTGTTTGAAGGATTAGTAATCTGCAGTGAAAGTTATGTGAAATAAATTATGAAATGCAAATTCAAACTGAGAATAGGTTAATGAATACTGAGCAGAAAAAGAAAGTTTGTTGAGTATTAGGCACATTCAGCTATGCCATTGGTTCAGATAAGAGGGGTCTGCAATAGGATGTGTACCTTATAGTGAAAGACATTTTGAATTTTGGGTATAAATAACTAGAATTCAAGCATAAGACTAGCTTAAGTGTTTGCAGTCATATGACTTTTATTTTTAAAATGAAAACTTAGTTTACACAGGGAATCTGCAGTAAGTACTAAGGGATATGAAGTTAAAAACTCCACACAGGAGTGTAATACACATAACTGTCAACCCTAGTCTTTCTTCAGCCCAAAAACACTAGAGCTTCAGTTTACAATGAGGACAAAATGCATACATAGCCTACATGAAAACATCAGTAGAGCTACCACTAAGTGCTTTTTTGTTGTCTTTCAATAGCTTGTTCACCATGTCATTCTTTAAATCTCTTATGTTTGATTATCGGAGTGTGTAGGGATTGGCACTAGACAAAAAACAAAATTTACTGAGATCTGATGATAGGAAGATTGTGAAGAATCACTGCCTAATCTTTTCTGTGTGCATAACATCATCATGATAGCAGAACATGGATCACAGACTGCATGCCATGGTGGGGCAAGTCACTTAATGGTGTAAAATATGGCTGTAGGTGATCCTGTCATGTTGAATAATGTCACCAAAAGAGCATGGGTATTTGCTGGTGATAAGTGAGTTAAGGACCTAGCCTACTCCTATGTATGCCAGGGACCCATGCTAACTGTGGGTGGACTGCATGTGACCCTTTTGGCCAGTGTGCACCCACTATAAAGCCGAGCAACCCTGTGTAAATAAGCTACTGGCCTGATGGTGTCCAGTTTCCCAGCTTAGGTTACCAGTAATAGCTCTACTGTGTGAAAGCTGGATGTAAAACCAATCTACTTGTTAAACATGAACTAAGAATTGTTATGCTCGATGTAGGTTCACTGACATGATCTAGCTTAGAAGTGGATGACATGATAGTAAGGAGGAGACTGCCCATGTATCCAGGAGACAAGATGGAACAGCAGTGCAGCAAAGCTATTTCTCTTGGGATCCAAAGTTTAGTACTCAGCAGGAGGACAGGCTATAAATGTTGTGGATTGTGGTGAGGGAGATGACAGTGAGGGATGTTATCAGAATTAGTGACAGACTCATGGCAGTCAGACTCCAGCCCAGTGATAGGGCAGTATTCATAATCTCAGCCTATGCTCCACAGCTGGGTTGCAATAGTCAGGAAGAGAGTACATTCAGACAGCAGTTGCAGCACCTTCAGGATAAAGCAAGACAGCATGAATTGGTGTTTATAATGGGTGACTTGAATGCACAGATCAAGACAGACAGAACAGGATATGAGAACTACCTAGGTCGATGTTGGTGGGACAACACAAATAAAGAAGGAGAGGCCATTTTATATTTCTGTCTGGCAAATGGTTCATGGTTCAGAAAGAGAGACAGTCACAAGACCACATACAAGGGTTGCCAACATGCAGCTCAGTTAGACTTACTTCTAGTAAGGAAAGGGTACTGTGGTAGAATTAGTGATTGCAAAGCCATCCCAGTGAAACAGTCATCCCAAGGCATAAATCACTGGTTGCCACAATCATCTGCAAGCAGTGATCAAAGAAGTCTCTAAGGTCAAGAAAGACACGACTGAAGACCTGGAAGTTGACTGGAGAAACAGCACAACATTTAAAGAATTACTCAGGGATCTAGGACCTAAAGAAGAAAAGGAAATAGTTGTAGTTGATGAAGAATGGCTGTGCCTCAAAACAGCATGCTTGAGGACTATAGAAGAGATATACGGCCAAGCCAGTTATAAAGAAAGCTGGTTGTGGAATGCCCAGTCCAGGATGTCATCAAAGAAAGAAAGAGTAAGGCAAACAGTTGGAGATAAAGAAGTTGGACCAGGTTAGGAAGAAATACTGGCTGACTAACAAAGATGCTGAGACAGCAGTTGCAATAGCAAAGAATAAGGCATCAGAGGCACTCTACCAGCCTCTGGAAAGTAAGTCAGTAGATGGCACAAAGAAACTATATCAGTTTGCAAGGCAAAAGTAGAAAGATAAGATAATCAGAAACCCTTCATAATGGATGCCAGCAACAACATGGCTACCAGTCCACAGGAAATCAAAGGCAGATGGAAAGAATACTTCCAGCAGCTTCTGAGTGAAGAAAACCCCACAGAAACTGTACTGCCCAAACACAACCTATAATGAGAGAAGTGGATGATCCCACCCTAGAAGTAAGAATAGCACTACGGAAAATGGATTCAGGGAAAGCAGCAGGTCAGATGCAGTCACGCCAAATATGAAAAAGAAGATGCTGGGTGAGATGGGTAGAAATGTCTCCTGAGGGTACTCATAGCATTTTGGAGAGAAAGGCGTTTCCCAGATGACTTGAGAATAAGCATACTAGTTCAAGAACAAAGGGTATATTCACAACTGTTGCAGTACAGAGGCATTAAACTCCTGTCACATTGCATGAAAGTCCTGGAGAGAATGATTGATAAATGGATACACAGAGTAGCAGAAAGTAACATAGGGGATGAGCAGTTCAGATTCAGATCAGGATGCAGCACAACTGAGTTGATGTTTGCATTGAGACAGATAGTTGAGAATAAGATGGGGAAAGAGTCCAAATGGGCATTCCTAGACTTGGAGAAAGTATATGACAAAGTCCCACAAAAGCCGATTTGGGTAGTCCTGTAGTATTTCAAAGTCCTGAAAACATTGATAGAAATAGTGCAAGCTGTGTACATGAACCCAATGACTGAAGAATGAACAGTGTTCGGTCTCACAGGGAGTTCCCAGTGGGAGTGGGTGTACACCAGGGATCAGCTCTAAGCCCACTGCTGTTCATTTTGATGATGGACTATATTAGCAAACAGGTTGGAGTGGACAGATCAACAAAGTTGCTGTATGAAGATAATGTGGCATTACAGGTAGGAACCTGAAAGCACATGGGATGAAACTGAGTACTGATAGGACAGTTGTAATGGCAGCAGATGGTGGAGTTCAAAAGAAGATAAGAATTGAGATAGAACGGAAAATAGTGGAACAGGTTAATAGCTTCATGTATCTAGCAGGGTGGTTCAGGCGAAGGAAAGTCTGAATGAGGAGGTCAAAGCTAGAATCAAATGGGATGCACCAATGAGCACATATTTTCAGGTGCAAAATATAACAGAAGAATGCTAAAGAAGGTGAAAAGTAAGGTGTACAAAGCAGTGGTGTGACCATTACTACTGTATGGTGCAGAAATCTAGACAGCAAAGGCAAAGCAGTTGAGGAAGCTGGAGGTGTCCAGTAAAGTGGTGGATGTATTGTGTGAGAGAAGACATGTGACAGTCAGGAATGAGTGCCCAAAAGGCAGGAGAGTGGCACTCAATAGAGAGAGATGGTGACAGCTAACAGGACACCCCAACCCCATGTAGAAGATGGGAAAAAGGGGGTCGATGATGATGATAATGATGAGGATGATAATGATGAGGATAATGATGATGATGATGGTGGTGATGATGATGATGATGATTACTAAAGGATCTTCCAGTGTAAAATATGGCCTTATAAACTTAGGAGTAAACTATGTATGTGAGAAATGGATTTGTCTCTGATGAAACCACATTAATTTAAAGTTAGTTCTTTAAAAAAATGTAATTGTAAGTTTAGTTTCAGTGTGAAATTCAAGTGCTGAGTCAATCTTTTTCCCATAAAACAATTAAAACATCCTAGCATAGTAACCGTCCTCTGTCTGAAACTGAAATCTAAAATTTGATACATAAGCAGTTTCATCTGGCTTACTTCTCTTGTTGAGGTTAGTAAATATTTAATCTTAGCAATGAGTAATTTAATATTTCACCATTGCCTGTGTCATTTTTAATAGCAGAAAACAGTGCTTCCTGCTCATAACTGCTGTACCATTAACAGTCCTAAAAAATGATTTATGGTAAGTTTAAGAGCAATATATATGAATTTAAATTCTGTTCTCTGTTGACTAAAGTTGAGAGCCTAATAGATAGAAACTTCGAGAAAGTGAACCTGTCCCTGCTTAAGACCAGACCTGGCAGTATTGATAGATTAGAAAAAAAAGGTATAGAGGTACCCAAATGTCCATCTATTGGCCTGTAATTCAAACCCACTATAATAATGTGCACTGAACCTGCAAATCACTCTGAACTATGTATACTATTCTTTAATTTCAAACAAGTAATTACCTCCATGACACATAACTATACTATACACAAACATAACCTTACTCTAAAGAGCAGCAAAACTTGGGGGACTGCCTTCTCTATTGCAATATTGGGGCCCACATTCTACCCAAAGACAGAAATATTTCAAACTAAATATGATTTTCCAATAGGGCAGAACAAAATCACAGTAATTCTGAAGTGCCTAATGTACCACGTGGGATACAATATGTCCTGTATTTAGAAAGGTAGAACTTGCACAGTTAATTGCTAAGCCTGGAAAAGCAAGATCTTTCATTTCTCCAATCTCTCTTAGAAAGATTAGGCATATATCAGAATGACCAGTGAAATAACACACACACATATATATATATATATATATATATATATATATATATATATATATTTATTTATATATGGATTCACTTCACTTCGCCGAAAACTCATTTGACCAAATTTCATTTCACAGAGACCAAATCGCAGAAAACTCAAATGACTGAAAACTCATTTTACTGAATCCCATTTCACCGAAAATAGTAGTGGCAGTGTATATCCCCTTTCCCCCACTGTAGTGTGACCCTGGAGTTAGTATATATATATATATATATATATATATATATATATATATATATATATATATATATATATATATATATATATATATATATATATATATATGGCTCTAATTCTTTTGACCTAACTTTCATTTGCCTGACCCCATTTGACTGAAATTTCATTTGCCTGACACTTCATTTGCCTGACACTTCATTTGACCGACAAGTATTATTAGCAAGAAAATGGAATATGCCCCCTTCCCCACTGCAGTGTGAACCTGGAGTTAGAATATATAGTTGGGGGGGTGTGGGGGGTGAAGCCCCCCACTTCATTTCATATGATATTGTTAACTTTTGATGTAATATTGCTTAGTAACAGAAAAGTAAGTGGGGGGCTTCGCCCCCACCCCCCCCTAACTATATATTCTAACTCCAGGGTCGCACTGCAGTGGGGAAGGGGGCATATTCCATTTTCTTGCTGATAATACTTGTCGGGCAAATGAAGTGTCAGGCAAATGAAGTGTCAGGCAAATGAAATTTCAGTCATTTGATCTCAGGCAAATGAGTGTCAGGCAAATGAAAGTTAGGTCAAAAGAAGTAGACCCATATATATATATATATATATATATATATATATATATATATATATATATATATATATATATATATATAGTTGGGGGGGTGATTGGCACAGCCCCCCCACATTGGGGGTGTAGGTGTGTTGCGCCCCATCTATCTTGGTTTTATATTGTCCAGTTTCTGTTAAGAGGGGAAGTAAGTATTGTTTAACCAAATTAGGTCGGGGGCTACACCCCCACACCTTATAGATATATATATATATATATATATATATATATATATATATATATATATATATATATATACTAACTCCAGGGTTACACTACAGTGGGGAAAAGGGCATATACACTGCCACTGTTTTCTGTGAAATGGATTTTGGTAAAGTAAAGTGAATTCATATATATGTATATATATATATATATATATATATATATATATATATATATACACACATATATATATACTAGTAGTTAATGTCATACAATCATTATTTTTCATTAAGGAAAAACACATTGGAAAATGGTACATATTGGTTAGAGAACACATGAGTGAATTTGCAAATATATGTGAGTGAAAGACCTGGATGACAGACATGGCAATCTCATTACTGCTATAGACATACACCTAGCAGTAAATAGCCTTTTACTTTTTGCAGACTGCTTGTTTTCTAATACCTTTTTTAGTCATGTCTATCCATCACATTTTTATATTAATTTCTATACTTAGTTATGGAGCGTAAAGGTGATACATAGTTAAATGCTTTGATTTAGTTCAAAAGACAATCAAATGATCAGAATTGTACAAATAGTATGTGTACTAATATTTTCACATTTCCTTTCTTCCTGAAAGCCCAGCCACCCACATAGGGCCATTACTAAGCAGATTAGCTGCATCTTAAAAAATTATTTCTGTATTTATTTGAATCTGGGGAACTAGAAGGTTGACAAAATCTGGACAGCACTCATTTACTGCTTTGATTAATATTCAGTCCATTGGCTCAAATACAGTGCAGATAAATTGTTAATTTTCCTGATCATGACATACACTAAATGAAAAAATCTCTCAATCCTGCTGTTATAACTTTTAGAGAAAGCAGCTATAAGACAAGCTGGATGCATTATTCATTCTTTAATATTAAAAAAAATATACAATAGAACATAAGCTGTTTGACGTTGTCCCACTGCGGCTTATTATCAGCAGTTTGGTCCAGACTTTTTTCATAAATCTTTTTTTGTCTTTTGTTTTTAATGACTGAATGTACAATATTCTATCAAAAGAATGCAACGCAAGCTCCTTTGGAGAAGA
Organism: Protopterus annectens; assembly: GCF_019279795.1. Lineage (NCBI taxonomy): Eukaryota > Metazoa > Chordata > Ceratodontiformes > Protopteridae > Protopterus > Protopterus annectens. The sequence continues at coordinate 1,826,545,067 of NC_056743.1, read as the reverse complement.
TTGAAGGAAGCAGTGATCCCTAGCAAGCAATATGTAAGGTGAGCGGAGGAAGCTTCTCTGCTACTCACCATAACTTTACCTTATTTCAAAAATAAGAACTCAAAGTGTCCCCTGGGACAGAATAAAATGTATTACAGAAATGATTAAGGTACACCTTTTTATCACTGATATAATCAACAAAATGGTGATGTAAAGTATTTTAAGGAATGCAACTGCCATCTTTCAATAAAACATTTATATCATCTCTTATTAAAATGTATCGCATTATTATCGTATAAAACAAAGTGAGGAAGTCACTTAGCTTCTAATCTTATTTGCCATTTAGGTTCATCCCTCACTAAATTCCTTCTAATATTCCCACCACTTTCTCAATTCCTGATATACCGAAATCCAAATGCTTTCAGTCTTGCTTTTCTTATGCTGAAAAATGCATTCATCTAAACAATTTTTAGAATCTCCAATATATGCTTAAGTACAAATGTATTCTACTTCTTCAAAAGGATTTTCATATAAAAATGACCAACTATATAATATTACAACAGCCACATATAAAATATGAATGAGATGCATATTTAAAACCGTTTAGTAGGGTAAGTTTCCAAAGTAACAGATTGGAATATATAGCTATAGGTAAATCACACACATTACAAATATCTCCATCTCCTATCATTATTTTCTAGTGAGGTTTCACAACCTTCTTCTTCAAATGTTCATGATACAAGTCTGAAAATGTTAAGTATTCTCTTTAGAGCAGTGATGGCGAATCTATGACACGAGTGTCAAAGGTGACACTCCACAACATTTTGGGTGACACACCAGCATTCACCAACACCCGACTTACCAAAGAAAATGCTTTTGCATTTGTTGCTTGTGTGAAGTGCATTGAATTTTGTGCCAGGAGCCAGTTCAACAACACTGCTGCAGAGCTAAGGAAGTTATTAACCTTAAAGACTACTTACTATACTAAGAGTCTGCAAAGGGCAGTGCTGACATCGTTTTCTCTTCATGGTTACACTTCTGCAAAGGGCAAGTAGTTTGCATTTCGAAGTGTGTGCTGTTTTGCATTCCTCTCAAGTGTCCCTCTTAATCCCTCCTGAAACGGGTAACTTTTTACACTTAATAAAGACAATAATTGCATTTATAGACTAATTTTACTTCAGAAAATGTATATTAATTCATGTTCATTTTTTTTCTGTTAGTGTCTCAAATTAATAGTACTGCTAGTAGTTTAAAAATGTCCCTATCTCTTATTTATACATTTGTCCCTGATTCTGTTGATATTTATTCCTGATGTATTGAGAGCCATACTGTTTTATTTATTTATTTTTATTTATTCATTTATTTAATTTATTTACTTTTTTTTGTTGGGGGGTGACTGGCACATAGAGTCAAGTTAGGCATTTTCTGAATTTTTGACACACCGAACTAAAAAGGTTTGCCATCACAAAGTCATGCATCTGGAGCATTTCTCCCTGGGCTTCCGCTGAAGATTGGCTTTGTTCCAAGTTGACGTTCCAGGTAAACAAATAATAAATAAATAAATAAATCATTGCTTTAGAGGATTTCAGCACAATTAGGGGAAGTTTACAGTAAGTCCAAAATTGATGAGAATTCCCTCTATTGCTTTAGTAAATAATGTTCTCACAATTCTGATAATAATCAGACAGCTCTGCTATAATTTTCCTTAACATCTGAACTAGTGGATATTCTTCTGAACAAAATAAAGGTGACATATGCATCAATCAACATTTTAATATAATATTGTACAATGCCTAAATTAATTTTTTGTGAACAGAAAGGCTAAGACATTGTATTATTATGTCAGGAATGTCAAATGTAAAAATATATTCACATTATCAGCATACTCTGAACTTATATTGCAACAAGGAACAACAGAATGTTCTTACAGTAATTATCTGATCACAAGGTCTTGACTGTCAAATATTATACTGCATTGTATAAAACAGAAGAAGCCTGGAGGACAAAACTCAGGAAGTTATTAACTCACTTTGATTGCATTGCTAACTTCTGTGGTGATAACACTGACAGTGGTGTTTCTAACAAAAACATGAAAACTGGAAAGCCTGTTTTAGATGGAGTCATGTCAACACACTGAAGGTACCAACTACAAGGTTGCACACCAGTGGGGAAAGAGGCAAACTCGACTATTTGCAAAGTTAGTTTTGGCAAACAGCGCTCAAATATTTTACCTTCACCAAAACCAAATTTGTTAATTTAGCACATTTCCTTCCTGTCATAACTCTCAATGTTTTAACCAAAAGTTCTGGACAAAGCCAAAATTAATGGTGGGACAAAAAGTTGAAATTCGGGACAGATTTTAAAAATTAGCTCTATAAACTTAGAAAGTTGATAGAATAACAGGTTTTGCATAAACATGTATTTTCTGAAGGATATGAAGTCTAAAACTCAAATGTTTCTCTTTCTTTAATAACTTCAGTGGTCAGTGATTTGCCAGAAAATCATAAATCTGATAAGGAACAGACCAAAAATAGGAGGTGAAAATCTGGACATTTTCTGAAATGCTGGACAGTTAAGAGGTATGGACTTCCTATGGAATGCAGGAGAACTACAACTAGAATAATTGAATCATGTCGTGGTCACTGTTACAACCAGCGTAGCAAAATTAATTTTGTTGTCAGAAGAAATGGAGATTCAGGCAAAGCCTTTCAAGATTCTATAAACATGATTTTCCTTATCAGTTGTCCTCTGTTGTTTTAGCATTAGAGTTGTAACAAACAAAGAGGGGAGGTAATAGGCATTCATGATAACAGAAATGAACATCCCCACAAAATGAATGAATCTTGTGGCTGTAACTGCTGCTTAACCAATGATATATATGTATATGGAATCACTTTATAATCTCAAAATACTGAAATATTGAATTTCAGTATCTCAAGACTATAAAGCCGAAAACTCACAAACTCGAAAATCGAAACTGCGAACATCAACAAAACACTATACCACATATAAAAACACAAATACACCTACCTACTGACACTACAACAAAGCAAAACAATGTACATGAACACAACAAAACAAACACACACACCTACCCTTCCTATAAGCAGGGGGGAAAAAACACCTGCACCCCTCCATGTGGAGGGCTGTGCCCTCCACACTCCTGCTACCTATATTTACTAATTCCAAGGTCGCACTAAACACTGAAAGACAGAAAACCCACCACCACACATTCTATACCCCCCTTCCACAAACACACATCACATACATACAAACACCACCACTCTCGACATGGACACACTCTTACCTACCTAGCCTAACCCACACCTAAAACTCCCCAACACACTCACAAACACACAAACCCTCCCCAAAACCCTTAAAAAGCATAACACTTACCTAGCAAGCCATAAGTACCACGGGTTCGACATTTCCGGGTTTGATATTCTGCAGTTTAGCTCAACTACAGATTCGATAATTTGGTCTCCAGATACTGAAATTCAACATTTCAGTATTTTGAGATTCCAAAGTGAACATATGTATATATATATATATATATATATATATATATATATATATATATATATATATATATATATATATGTACATATATATATATATATATATATATATATATATATATATATATATACATATACATTTATTTGAAATTCAACATTTCAGTATTTTGAGATTCCAAAGTGAACATATGTGTATATATATATATATATATATATATATATATATATATATATATATATATATATATATATATATATATACATATACATTTATTTATTTTTTCTTATTTAGTTAATATACCAGGGTACTGCATTAATCACAATAGACAATTTGCAAACATAGCCCAGGTTAAGAAATTTAGAAAAAAATATAACAGTACAAATTCACAAACAGAGTCATCACACAAGGTAGGTAATGCCATAGCCTAAATGAATAAAAAAACAATGTGAATTAATTTTAGTAGTAAATAAGAGAGGGAAATATAATATTAGGAAAATATAAACTCCATACATCAGAAATCTCTATGACAAGATGGAAATAAAACAAATGATAATTTTATTCTGACATTCCATTTATAGTAAAGTAGTAGAATAAGGAAGGGAAACTAAAGATTGGGCAACCCAAAAGAAAAGACAACCCTCAGGAGGCTTCTGCTGACAGCCATAAAAAGTTAAGCGTAATAGGATTTTGGTTCAAAACTATCCTTTGCAGGTGAAGATACAGGATTATTTACAGTAGCCGTGCTTTATGGGAAAGAAGTTACATGCTCCACTTTGAATAAAACAGTCCTGAGTTAGTGGGCATACAGATAAGCCGCACAAACTTTAAAAAGACACGATGGGATGATGATGCTTTACGTAGGTCAAGAGAGAATGCAATAAAGTTCATACAGGAATAAAGTAAAGAAGATGTTTTCACTACTTTTTACCCCTAACTTAAGTTAAAGAAAGACGTCATATGCAATGTAAGTAAAGAAAGGGTAGAAATTCTGTATCATTTAGCAGTGCCAACCCTTATAGATCAATAGTTATACAGCTAGCCCATAGTTAGACAGAGGGATGGATAAAATTAAGGCAAGGATATTATTTTACTGGTAAGGCATAATGAAAGAGAAATAAATCATTTGTGTTGCTTTTTCAGAGTGTCAGAAAACTGCACTCCTTTCTCGATATAAAAGTATGGCAACCCCAATGCCTACAATACAAATACCCATTGTACATGTTGCTATGGAGATTGTTGGGCCATTAGTAAACTGCAGTGATGAGTTTTAGTTCATAATAGTCATAACAGACTATAGTACCAAATTTTAAGAATCAGTGCCATTTATGCAAAGCTAATCCTAAGGCTTTTCCCAGGGAACTGGTACTGTTATTCTTCAGAGTGGGTACACATAAAGAGATACTTACCGACTGAGGCACATTTTTACATGAATGGTACTCCATCATCTATGTCACTGTATTAAACTTAGACAAGTAAAGATATTAGTTTATCATCCACAGACTGATAAATCAGGAGAGATGTTTAAAAAAAAAAAACACTGAAATCCATTATAAGGGAAGTTGTTGATGCATATAGTAAAAACTGGGAAAAGGTGTTAATCTATGGATGAGATGTTAAACTGAGGCCTCATCTAACTTAGTCGATGGTAGCCAAGATTGATGTAAAGATCCCACGATACCTATTGAAAAAGTAAGGGTCTTTTATTTATATACAAAAAGGAACTCCTATTTAGAGCATATTTACTTATCTACAAATATACAAATATATACAAATAAATAGAAACATATTTAAACATATTCATAATTCCCTTACAATCATACTACATTTTCATCTCTTTTAGATCCCTTTACCTTTTCCATAACCCCCATTTGATTTTAATTAATATTGTTAAAATCCATTTACCATTAAACATAATTTCATTTATTCTTTCATTTCATATGACCCGTATGACATAAAACACATCTATGAACAAATTTGTATCTAATCTTTTAGCACACTCTTTTCTTCCATACTTATAATACCCATATTTAATCCTATCCAGGTTTATTTTATCCACTTCTTTTATATCTTAGAAAATATCTTTTTTACATAGTTTTCCCAATAACTTTTTATTCGTTTCCATTTCAAACATACATGTTCAGTAGTTTCTTCATCTTGACAATGTAAACATAATATATCACTTTTCCTTTTATATGGCATATTTCCTTTTACTGATCATTTATCTCTTACCAGTCTCTACAAAAAGTTTTGACATTCTACTTTCTGGTTACAGAATTTGTTTCTTATTTTCAAAGCTTCAATTCTTTTCATCTGTTACATTTCCCCATGGTTTTGTATAGTAAGATTGTATCATTACATTCTTATTCCTTACTTTTCTTTCTTTTTCTATATAATACATTTTTATTTTCCACAAAATATTTTTTTTTATTTCTTCATTTGATAACATTTTATTTCTTCATTTATATAGTCTTTTTCTTTTTTACTCATTTTTACTATTCCCCCAAATTTATCATACTTATATTTATACAGTTTTACTACTAATTTCTCATCTTTACAACTTTAATGAAGCAGTATATGTCACTGGATTAATTAACTCTAAACCTCCTTCCTCTTTATTTAAAACAAAAACTTCTCTTTTTCCTGGGTGTAATCTAAAGCCCCATATAAATGAAAAAAAAATCTGCAATAATGAATTTTCAAATACTGTTGGCAACATAAATATACTTGCTAAGTATGCTATTTTCCCATCAGTACTGAATTTATCAAATGCACCTTTTTTCTGAATGATAATTTATATGTTATCCAGAAAAGGCAGGTTTGTTTTATTTATTCTGTTCTTTTCCCCATTGAATTCTACTTATATATTTATCACAAACTGTATACCTAACACAGAAATGTTATTCATTCAATGTAAAACATATACTCCTTCTTTGCTACATCACCTAAACATTTACTTTTCCCTTTATTTAAAGCCATCCCTATCTCCTCAAGACACTCATGTTGTGGAAATTATTACTTCTTTTATCCAAATTTTATTTTTTTGCAATTATTATAATGTCATCTGCATATGTTCACAGACATGGAATTCTTAACCCCTAAGGTGTTATATAACCCACTGCATTTATTTTATAATTTATTTCACATACTATAACATTCATAACTCATGCAAAGAGTATACAACTCACTGGGCATGCCTGTCTTGCACCACTTTTCATATGTACCTCTTGGCTTAACTTAGCCTTTTACAAGTATTTTTACTTTATTATTGCTATATATTGACATACAAAATTTCCATCTTTCTCACTTATATTATATTCTTTCATTTTCCTCATAAGACTTTGTGACCCATTGTATCAAATGGCTTATTTAGGTCTCTTATCATGATTTCCACTTCCTCTTTTCTATTCATAATATCATCCACAATTTCTCTTTACAACCCTTCTGATTTCCATAATATTTTCCAATTTAGTTTCAAATATTTTTTGTATTGTTTTCATAAAGATCTTATAATCATTATTATTCAGTACTATTGGTCTCCAGTTTTTAATTGCCTTCTATATTACTCCTTCTAGATGTATTCTATGTTTCATTTAACCATCATTCAAAACCTTTACAATTATTTTTTGCCACTCCCTTAACGTTTTATACATTTTGTACCCTAGTCCATCTGGTCCTGCAGCTGATATATGTACTTGTCCTAATATTTTATCTAGCTCATATAAAGATAGTTCCTTTTTCAACTCATACTTTTTCAGTTGACTTTTTTACTTTACATTTTTTTTTCAATACCTTCTTTTTTCTTTAAACATTTCTTGTGCATATTGCACTACACTATTACTAATCTTTTCCTGAGTTCTTTCTACTTCTCCTTTTACATTTTTATTTCTCTATTATACAACCATCGTCCTTTATTAATCTGCTTAAGTAACTCAATGCCTCTTTTCTTTTTCCTTGTAAAAATATCTTTGCTTATATCACATTTCTTATCTTGTTTCTTGATCTCTTCCATATTATTCTTTTTCATTGTCAAAGTTCTTTCTCTCCTTATGTTCTAAATCTTCCAATGCTTCATTATATATTCTTTTATATTTTTCTTTCTATACTTTTCTCATATCATACTGCCACTGCAAAACATATTTTTTATATTTCTCCTTAAATATCATCTACCATTAAGGCCAGATTTTAGAAAATGCTCCATAACTGCATTACTTATCTCTTTCCTTCTTCATTCCATGCTTTCTTATCATTTTACTCCTTTGTCTGTTTTTATACATTTCTTATTTTCCTTTATCTCTAACCATATTACTCGATGATCAGAAATTCCTGTTTAAACTATTTCTCTTTCTCCTATAATTAAACCTGTTAGTAAAAAAATAATCTGTTTCAGTTCTATATGTACCCTTTTGTAAGTCCATAATTTTTTCCAAGAGTTTTAACTTTCCACATTTTATAACTTCTAACATTTCCATTATTTTTATTCTTGCCTCTTAAATCATGATTAATGTCTCCTGTTATTATAATATTCAGATGTATTACTACATAGTCTAAAATCTGATGAAATAACATTTCCCTCTCTTTACAACTGGTATAAGCATATAATGTTATAATTCTATATACTTGTTCTTTCCATTTTAAAATCTACAATGGCTAATCCTCCCCTTTTTAGTAAAGTTATGTCTAATATCTTTACCGTATTCTACAGAATATGGCTATTCCAGAATGTCTCATTTCCTAAATTCCAAATTATCTTTCTCTGTTTGTAATCTTTCTTCATTTGATAAAAATCTTGTATCTTCTAACATAATAACATCTACATTACATGTATTACACCATTCTGAATCCTTATTCTTCTTACTATATTTTTAATACCAAACAATTCACATTTACAGAAAGCATTCCAACATTTTCATTTTGCATTTTCATTAGATTCATAAGTTCATAGCTATTTACTAGGCTAGCTGCCTTAATGGACCATTTTGAGCCTAGACAATTTCCCTCCCTGAGGTGAAAATCAAACACTGTACCTTAACCAGTAAAGCAAACTCCAGCTATTAGTTGTATACATTCTTTTTCATTAATTTCCTTTCTTTTTTCTTTTGTACTAATCTCTTTACATTTTCTTTTTCTGTCTTTTATTCTTTTGGGGAAAAAATCTTTTTTCCCTTTGCATTCTCCCAATTTATGTCTTCTGTATAGTTTATTGGAAAGCCTTCTTTTCTGTCCTCTTTATTATTAGTTTTTCATCTCAGTTTTCTTCTATTTCCACTACTTCTGAAATTTCTTCTTTTTGTTTATTTTCTTCTTCCCATTTCTTTTTCCTTAATCTTATTTTAATTTTTGCAACCCATCCATGAATGCCCAGTTTTGTTACATTTATAAGATTTCAGTTCACACTTTTTGTATTATATCTCATTTTCCCACAAATATATATATTTTTATCACAGTTACTTATCAAATGTCATTCCTTTCCACAAAACAAAACAAAACAAAACAAAACAAACCAAAACAAAACAAAACAAAAGAAACATGTTTTGAGTTGTCCCAACATTTGATGACACCCTTATTCCTCTCCACATTTATCATGCTTGGCATATGTATATATTTTTTCTTTCTATGTTAAACACAGTATTTCAATCCCATCTACCAATCCGTAAACCCATTTTATCATAAACTTTTGCAATGTCCAGTACTTCTTTGCATAAAGTTTTAAATGTCCTTTCAAAGCCTCTTCACCTCTATTCAAAATTATACATGAATTTTATTTTTTGTTTCCCTGTTAAATGTGTTCATCACATGAAGATTCCATGGGTTGCAGTCTTTCTTTTTTCATATTCTCCAAGAACATTTTCCATTGAATAAACTGTCTCAGATATAATATCACAAAATGTTTCTTTGTTAGTAGGAATAAATGCTCTTACAGCATATGCTTTTACAGCCAAAGGTGCTATTAAATTCTCCCCTACTTCATACCTGTCCATTTCTTTGTCTTCTTTACTTTGAATATTTACCACATACCTTCATTTTTTATTTTTGTGCTACCTCTTTATTTTCTGCAGCTCTCCTTTTGCATTCCTTTGCTTTCTTTTCATATGTTTTGTTTTCCATTTACTGCTATTCTTCAGGATTGTCTTTGCATCCTCCTTTTGTATTTTCTACGTAATGTTCCCCCCAAGAAACATCTCCTTCATTTTCTGGCTTACTCTGTATTACCCTTTCTTTACATAAATCATCCTGCAGCCCTCCCAGCAGGAGGGTTGTAACTATGCATCCATCATTTGCTGACTCATCTGCAACAAACATATTTCTTTGAAACAATTCCTCTGAATTTTGCATGCATTTCGGGGTCTAAGTATTAGCTTTCTGTTCCATTTCTCTCACCACTTCATAAGTTCATAGGTTCATAGGTTCATACTAGGCTATCTGCCCTAGGGCATTTATAAGCCTAGCCAGAGTGTGTTTGGCTTTCGCCACCCATTTTAAATTAATTTTGCTATGCCCTTTTTCGAGGTTAGTATACTGTGCCTCTGTCTAACAGTGACACAGAAGTGATACCAGGGGTAAACCTATGATCTCCCATCCACTCATCAAGATTCCTCTTGAAGAGAGTCAATGAGGGACTCTGCCTAACCTGGACTGGGATTTTACTCCAGAGTGAAAGGGTTCTGAATCTGTCCCTCCAGCATGTCCTATTTATTTCAGTGCTGAGGTTCAAGTCTCTCAAGCGTGTAGCTCGATGGGATTTGGATTTTCTGAGGTGCAGCATGTCCATTAATTCCGGGTTGGACATGGCTTTATACGTCAGACACAGATTGCCTCTGAGCAGGCGGTATGCCACTGAGTAGAGCTGGAGTTTCTTTAACCGGGCAGCATATGGCATCTGTTTGAGCCCTTTGATCCTCTTAGTGAGGTACTTTTGGGGTCTTTCCAGTTGCTGAAGGTGTCTGGTAAGGAACATCCCAAAAGGTGCATTGTATTCAATTATGGGCCTGAAGAGGGATGAGTAAAGAGGCACGATGACCTCCCCTGATCTAGATGTGAATCCCTTCATGATTAGGTGGGCTATATAAAATGTTCTTCTAACCACTTTGGCCACGTGGTTGTCAAATGAGAGATTGCTATCAACTTGGGTCCCCAGGTCCCTTATTACTTCTTCTGTACTTAATGGATTACCACCTATGTGGTAATTTGTGGGCACTTTGTTTTTGCCAAAGGGGATGACTACACACTTTTTGGTGTTTAGCTTGAGGCCATGGCTCTGGCACCAGTTGTCTGTTTCTATGAGGCCCTTTTGGAGGATGCTTGTGTTGGCTGGAGAGTCAATTATGGCGCCCAGTTTGCAGTCATCTGTGAACTTGGTCAGCCACAGTCCTTCCGTGTTGGCCTGTACCTCCGAGAAATATATACCGAACAAGAGAGGTCCCAGGACTGAGCCTTGTGGGATGCCACTTGTAACTGGTTTGGAGTCTGACATGGCTCCAGCAATTCTAACCATGTGGGTTCTGTCCTTGAGCCAGTTTGCAACCCATCTAGTGACATAGGGGTTTATATTTAAGCTGGTGAACTTATATATAATGCCCGAGTGGGGTATTGTATCGAAGGCTTTTGTGAGGTCCAGGTAGGCTGTGTGGACCACCTTCCCCTCGTCAATGGCCTTGGTGACTGTTTCAAAGAAATCAACCAGGTTTAAGAGGCAAGATCTGCCCTTAACAAAGCCAAACTGGGTAGGATCCAGTGTCTGTAGGTCCCCAATATCTTTATTTATGAGGTCCATGATAATCCATAGCTTTGCAGACCAAGCTAGTCAGGCTTATGGGGCGATAGTTCCCAGGATCCATTGAGGCACCACCTTTGTGGAGAGGGACCACTGTTGCTGTACGCCACTCTTTGGGTACATATCCTGTAGTAAGGCTGAGATTGAACAGTAGTTTTATGTTTGGGTTTAGCTCTTCTTGGAGTTCATGTAGGACGCAGCCCGGGACACCGTCTGGTCCCACTGATGCTGTGTTTTTTGCTTTGGAGAGGGCACTCTTACCTGAACATCTGAGATGTCAGGGGGCAGCACTCTGCTGGGATAGATATTTGCCCTTTTGGTGGTGGGGGGAGACATTTGCACTGAACCTGTCAGCTAGGATGTTGGCAATGTCTGTGGGTTTGGTGTATTTTTTGTCATTTTGGACTAATTCTGAGCATATCTTTGAATTCCCACCCAGGTTCCTAACATAACTAAAGAAAGCCTTGTGATTATCCTTAGTGTCCTGTGCAATTTTTCTCTCGAAGCTGGCCTTAGACGATTTTATGAGTGCCCGTAGTTTTTTGCTAATACTGATCAGAGATGCCTTCCCTTTTTGGGATTTTGCTCTATCATGTAGTAGCTTCCTCCTTCTATTGTATAGTTTGTTTATGGCTGGGGTCCACCAGACAGGACATCTGCCTTTGAGGACTGGGTCTTGGTTTTGGGATTGCAAGATCCATGCATTCCTGAAGGTGTTCATAGAGTGCGTTTATAAAGGATTCTGCAGTCTGGGCCGTATTTTCCACAGGCCCGGGGGGCCTCCATCTCTCTGCATCTACCTTCCTGTTTCTCCAGGCCACCTCATGCCTGGAGTGTAAACAGGAAGTGCTCATGTAAAATGGATCCCACTCACATTAATAATGACTGGGGAAGTTCCCAAGTACCCTAACCAAATTTCCCCGATTAGTATAAATGCCACTTTGGGTGTCCCATGAAAAGAGGCCATTAGACTAGTGGGACTAACCCAGTCAATAAAGAGTAAATAAAATAAAATAATAAGTACTTATTGCTTGCAATAAGAGAAGAGCCACAAACTTCTACTGGGTTAACCCCATTTGAACTTCTGTATGTCAGGCATCTGTTAAGGCTGCTTAACTTTGCTTAGGAACGTTTAGAAGAGGAAAATACAGCATATAAAATATGATACAACACTAGATCAGCTTGCAGGATCAACAAAAACTGGTAATGCCCATAGTAAGAGAGTGCATACAGAGCAATCAGGGAATGCAATAAATTTATGATAGGGATGCCTGACTTAGAGAATGTGGTGATAATGTAGAACACCGACTGTGCTACTGCTTTTGCGTAGCTCTCTGAATGTTACAGTAGTTGCATAACGTCTGGGAGATGCTGTGTATCATCTCAGCCACAGCTCTCAAATTCTTTGCTCAATAAACAAAGGTAAAGCTTGAAATAATGGGTAGCAAACACATTATTGTTACTCATACCTCTCAAGTGAGCTCATTATGAGGAATGCTCCTCATTTTGAGTCTTAAAATGTCTATGTTCCTTACCGTTCCACATTTGAAAGGCATGCTACGCATTCAGTGTTAAGAGTATTTCTAACTAATGTCACTGACAGCCAATAGATATGCTCAGTAATAATGAAAAGATTTTTACTTTTATCATATTTAGTAGCAGTAGCAGTTTCAGGGTTTAACAGAGAGCACTGGACTTTGCATAGCCATGTCACTCAATATTCTAGATTAGCACTTAGTGCACAGTCCACTGTTCTTCATTATCACTGAGAATTTAAACCAGGACGTCAGGTACAAGTGTTAGCATCCTGCACAGAAAACACACAATTTCTGGTTGATTTGATATTTTCAATTAAAATAAATTAAATGAACCTATGGTTCAACAGGCAGTAAAGAGAAAGAACAAAGTTATCACATTTATACACTGAAGCCATGGAATAAAACAACAAATTCTTCATAGACCTTGGAAGGTGAAAGTCCTGTAAGAGTGACTAGGGATTATCTACCTGATGTATGGCTACAAAAATCCTTCTCAAAAGTAGAAAATCAGGAAATGAGAGAATTTTTGTTACAGAATGGAGTGTTCTCAGAAATACATGAGAGAAGAAAACTAATAGAACATAATATAGAGACAACACCTTAAGTGAAGGTTAAACTTAAACCTTGTAGCTTATCCAAATCACAGAAAACTTTAGCAAGGCAAGTACAAAAATGCTAAAAAAATATCCCTGAAGATCTGAGTCAATACACTATAAATGGTTACCACTTGGATTATGTGGTTTCCCAGACACCTTTCACCTGTTGATGGATGAAATATCGAAACCTTCAATCCTGACATGCTGCAGCATACCTGAATAATATCATCATTCTTTCATAGGACTAAGAACCTCAATTACCTGGTGCATGCTGTGTCAGAATCCATAAGACAGATCGGCCTGATGGTAAATCCTTCAGAAATTAAAGCGGGTATAGGAAGAAGGGTGAAAGACCACAACTAGAAAAGATAGAGGTTATAAAAATGATTTGTACTCACACCTGGTTTTGTAATGCAAAAGAATGTAGCCCTGGAAGAGTTTCAGGTAACTGAGGTTTGATTAGTGATCCCAGCATGGAGGAGCCAGGTAGGGAGGACTTTGAAGATGAGTAAAGCAGTTTGGGCCACTTACATCTGCTTGGGATGGACGGAGAGAGAGAGAGAATGTACACTTGGGGATAAACTAGGATGGTGCAATTAACCTCCTGTGGACTGGAGAAACTATCTCCCTTCCTTCAGGGTTGGTGGGTGGGGTTATCTGATTTATCTGGTGTATACAGGGGAAACTGCCTCTCTTACTTCTGGGTTGATAGACAGGGCTATGTCATTTATCTGGTGCGCACTGGAATAAACAACTTCCCTTGCTTCAGGAATTTTGGGTGGGGTTATTTGCTAGTAAAGTGCCTTATGGAGTCATGGAACAAGGAGGACAGCAGCCCATTGTAGGATCTTGTCCCTTCCATGGCAAAGTGTGCATGGTGACATTCAGCAGAAAGTGCAACACTCCATGGCAGCAGTATGATTCTGCCCCAGAATGCATTGCTGTGCTCACTGGTCCTAAACATAGGTCAGGGGCACAGTTACTCTAGAAGAGGGTATGCAGGCTCAGTACACTTGTCAGATGAGAAAAGGTCCCTGGGAAAACTGATGATAATCTGTGGGAGAGCCAAAAATTCCTACTCAAAAAATAAATGACCTGTTGTCTCTAGTAAGTGATGGGTTAAGGCTTTCCTTGGACTAGATGGGTATTACAAAATGTGGCTAATTTAGTGACTAGTGCATGTGTTTTGACAGATCTCTCAATTGGAAAAGCCCTTCTCAAGGTGCAATGATATCTTGTGGCAGGCAACATTTAATTAACTAAAAAAGATACTTGGTTCTGAACAAGTTCTGAACTTGTGTTAGTAACTCCTGATTTTACTGAAGATCTTATGTTTACCAACTCAGTACGTTTGGGGCAGTGCTTTACCAAAGCATTTAAGCTGAGAAGCCCCCTGCTTGCTATTAAACAGGAAGATGAGCACTGAAGAAAGGATATACTCATTGAAACAGAGTACCCACAATGAAGTGGGATTTCACTGTCTAGTAGAATGTGCCCCATTGCAATGGTTTAATAGGTAAACAGACAGAAATACAAAGTTGTCCAGTGGGTACGATCCTTCTAATCATTTCAGTATACAGTATTGCACAGGGCTGGCCTAGTCAACTGACATATTTCTCAACTTACAAACATTGAAAATCTGAACAAAGCTAAAGGTATAGCTGCCCATAAATGTTGACATAACAAGCATGAAGTTTGTTTACATATTAGCATAACTCCTCCCACTTCTGATAGATTGTGGAATTTCACTACTTAGAAACAAAAGTTAAAAAAATTGGGAGTGACAAAATTTCATAAAAAATAACTGGAATAATCACATTTTATTTAGTTTAAGTTCTGATGAACTAATAAAAGTAAAATGGTAATGCAAAATAAATATTTTTCTTTTGCTGCTGCTGCGCATGGCTATAACCAGAAACTTCCAGTCTGCTCTCGCAATCTCTTGTTATTACTCCCCACATTTGACAATTGGTACAAATGATGTCACCAACAAAGATTCTCTGACTGTTAGTCGGAAAATGACAGCCCGCCTAGATAGTATAACTTGTAATGGTGTTAGGACATATTTTTCACAAATCGCCTATAGAAAGGATAGTCAGGTCACTGTGAATGAAAAGAATGTTTGGATAAACACCTACATGGAAAAAATGTCCTGTTTTAAAGAATGGAATATGTAGAGCATCCAAGTCTTCTTGTGGGCATGCATGTGTTCAGACAGGATGCTGTGCATTTGTCTTGATCAGGGAAGAGAATTTTTGCAACAGATATTTTGCAATATTTGACAAACACTACCCAGGATTTTTACCAGGTCAAAAATGTAACAGTTCACAGATAGCAACATTTGCTGCATCTCTGATGGTTGTTAATGCTAGCAGCAGCTACGTTCCCACAAGATTGATGTTATTATAGTTTGTGAAAGATGGCTAAAGAACAATGACTGGAAACCAGTTCTGTCAGGGCATACATGTTATACTGTAACAGACATCCTAACAAAAAATCAGGTGGAGGTGTTATGATAGGGATTAAAGATAGCTATGAGACTTGTGATTATTACATGTTCAATGATAACACCAATACTATAGACTGTGTAACTGTGACAATAAAGACAACTCTGGAACATATAACAATTGTTGGAGTGTACAGACCACCAAAGTCAAGTGCAGATGACCTAAAGGAATTCATACATTTCTTACATGAAACACAGAAGGGAAGAATAATATTAGCTGGGGACTTAAATTTACCAGAAACAGACTGGAATAATATTGATTCAACAACGTTAGTAAAGAAATTATTCACAGAGTATATTCAGGAACAACAAATGCTTAAGGTTGTAAAAAAAACTACCAGGGGACAGAATATACTAGATATTCTTTGTGTTCCTAAAGAAATTACTGTAACTTCAAGTCAAGTTTTACCACCATTGATGTGCAGTGATCATGGGGTCATAAAGGTTAATTTTTTGCTAGTTAATTCTACCAAACTGAAATCAGAGCTAATGCACAGAAGGTTAAATACAGATTATAGGGAAACAAAAAAGTAGCTATATAAAACTAACTGGATTGAGATGTTCAGTGGAAAAACTGTAAATGGAATGTGGAAAGTTTTGAAAGAGAAATTGTTTGCGTGCAAAAAGTCAAAAAAATGTTTAACATCAGGATCTAGGCACGTAACATTGGGGGGGGTATATTTCCATAAGAATAAGATACCTGATTAAGTTGAGAGACAAAAAATATAAGAAATGGAAGAGAGGTTGAACTACAACTTTGGAAACTGAAATAAACGAGCTGGACAAACAGATTAAGCATAGTGTTAGACAAGATCAAGAAAAATTTGAAGGACATTTATATAAAGATATTGAGCATAACAGGAAACCTTTTTATAGATACATAAGACATGGAAGGAGTAAATATACACAAATTGATAAACTGTGTGCAGATTCTAAAATTTATTCTCAGACAGAACAGTTTATAGATATATTTACAAAATCTTATGCAAAACAGTTTGGCTCCACAAAAGGGGTGGTAAGTTGTCCTAGTGGCATCCAGGTAACCCCAGATACTGGAATCAAATTAGATTATATTGAAAAAGAACTTTGCAAACTGGATCCAAACAAAGCACAGGGAGGAGACAGAATAAGTAACAATGAATTGAGAACACTTAAGCAAGAACTTACACTGCCATTGCATCTATTATTCACTATGTCATATAAATATGGAAAGATTCTTGAAGATTGGAAACATGCGCTTATTAAACCTGTCTTTAAGGGAAAGGGCAGTAGGACAAACCCAGAATCATACAGACCCTTAAGTCTACTCTCATGCTGTGGAAAAATAATGGAGAAGGTAATACTGGATAAGTTATTGTCAGAACTGGATAATTTGGGACTTGAAACCATATATCAGCATGCATATGTTGCTATTACCACCTGTAACATGATGTTCTATAACAATATAATAACAGCTATGAATGAAAAATTGTGCTGTGATGTGATTTATATAGATTTAACTTCAGCATTTGACAGGGTCATGCACAAAACACTGATCAATAAATTAGTATAATTAGGTATTGATGAACTGTTAATAAGATGGATAATTGTATGGCTTACAAACAGGACATGGCAAGTATCACACACCAACTGGACAGGTGAAATCCTTGGTTACAGTCAAGGCATCCCACAGGGCTCTGTACTAGGCCCTTACTTGTTTAGATTGTATCTTGTAGACCTTACTTTCTCATCTGAGGTGTTCTACAGTCTATATGCTGACGACCTGAAATTGGGTAAACTGATTACAAGTGTTACAGATAAGGCATGTCTACAAAATAATTTGACTAAATTGACCATTTGGGCACAGGAGAATAATATGTTGATAAATACATCAAAAACTAAGCATATGAGATTTGGGAGACATAAACTGAAAGGTGAATATTTAATACAGCACACAGTGATTGAAACTATAAACTCATTTAAGGACCTGGGTATATGGGTAGATTCAGCTATGAGTTTTTCTAATCATATCATCCAGTTGGCTAATGATAGTTATAGAACTATAGGTTGTATAAAAAGATTCATAAAGTCTATGAAATCAAACATAATGAAGTCATTGTTTGTTAGTTACATTAGACCCAAACTTGAGTATGGAATAACAATATGGAAACCCTATAGGAAAACAAGCATGAATAAACTGGAAAGAGTATAGCGGAAATATACTAAGTTATTATGAAAGACTAAAATATTTGAACTTGTAAAGTGTCTCTTACAGATATTTAAGAGGAGAGCTTATTCAGGTATATAGGGCATTTAGGGACAACTACCTCTGGGAATGTTTGTGGTTATCAAAAAGTACTAGAGAATCACCAGATAACCCATGTAGAAGATTCTATAGGAATGAGAAGTGTACTAATTGTTTCTCTGACAGAGTAGCTGATGCTTGGAACAGACTACCAAATTACATTAAAGCAAGTACTGGTTTAGATATTTTTAAGAACAGCCTGGACATTTATTATGGGAACAAGTGTTCTGGCATATTGTCAAGCTATAAGGGCTTTAATGCCCGTGCTTGAAACATTTGTATGTATGTAAAAAAACAGCAACTCGTTATTATGAATCTGTGACCCTATGTTTTTTTGTAGAAATGGAATAATTGTAACATGTTTTTTAAGCAGAATGTGTATATGCTTTAAATATTCACTCAAAATGTATGCTGCAGGGTGTAATCTGGGAAATTTTCACAGTGGTTAGCTAGATCACAGAGTCTTAACTATCAATTTCTATGATATAAGAAGGGAATAGCCTGGATTGCTAGACTCAGGAAGTTAGAATGTAATCTAAAGAAATAAATAGAAATATGGAGTGAGAGAGCCCACTTAGGGATGTGAAGTACAATATATAGAGTACAACCAGTGAGAATGTTTGCTTACAGAGCTGGCAGCTGGGCCAGGGGAGGCCTGCAGCAGTTGGCATTTGTTTTCAAAGCAGCATGTGTCTTGGAGGGGCTGATCAGATAGACCTCAGTTATAAGAAGTAACTAAGGTAGTATATCCTTTACTTGAATCTGCAAAGATAAGTAAGCTAATATTTTGATTTGATGGAGTACTGTATAAACCTTTGTTTTATACAGTCTTACCTCCATCATCTTTTGGGACGTATAATATAGCTCTAGATATATGCATATAGATATATATACAGTATAGATATAAATTAATTTAAAGTCTGTTTGGAATTGTGTGATGATGTGTAGATGTGTAGTGTGATACTTGTTTTTCTTTTACAAGCTGAGAAGATAACGTGTGTGTGTGTGTGTGTGTGTGTGTGTGTGTGTGTGTGTGTGTGTGTGTGTGTGTGTGTGTGTGTGTGTTGGGGGTGTACACATCAGAGGTCTCTCAGTCCCTGTGAATATAGAACATGCCACAGCATAGGGTTGGGGATTTGCATAATGGTTAAGGTGTTTCCTATGTAGACACAAGGTACATAGTTCTAATCTTACCTTTGGGATGGGAAAATTGGTGAGACTTAAAATGGCCCACTAGTGCAAATAGCCGAGTACTAAGCTATGAAGCGCGGAAGTTCACACGATAGTTTACATGTGGATCCATTACTAATCCAATTCTTGACATTAAATCCTTGAAAACACGATGGTTTGGCAACAATTTTGTAATATACACCCCCCACACACACACCTCATTTTTTAATAGTGATATAGTGATGAAGCTGGATTGGTGGTGGTAATGGAGTTCTATAGAGGTCAATACACCTACTTCACATCCTGTGCTTTATATATATATATATATATATATATATATATATATATATATATATATATATATATATATATATATATATAAAAAACCCAAAAGCAGGAAAGTAATGCTGACTGGTTGCTTTATAATGCTGCTTCCAGGCTTGTTTTTTTTTTTTTATTTTTTCAAATAAATGGAAGACTGTTTAGCTGATCCATTTAACTGGATCTCTCTATTAAAAATATAAATCAGTTTAGGTTTAAAAATCTTGCAAGATGTCTGTACAATAATACAAAGTTATTCTGCCATCCAGTGTAGTAGCACTAATAATGGAGGCTGAAAGGACATGGCACCTGTTAAAAACGTTAAACAAATACCGCTCTGACTCAGGCATGGAGGAACTGAAAAGAAAATGAGGCAAATCAGCCGTATATGTTAGTAGTAAGTACTGACCCGGGAGTGATTTACACTTTTATCGCATAAGAGGATGAAGAAAGTCAAACAGATTAGATGCCTATTGAGAAACAGAAATCATAGCCAGGTGCAAAGAGAGTAGGTAAAGGGGGCAAATTAAAGTCGCCAGGTTGATTTCTTACATGCTTTCAGAAAGTCTTTCTTAGGCAGCAGGAAAACTTTGTCTAATTTTT
This sequence comes from Protopterus annectens, assembly GCF_019279795.1. NCBI lineage: Eukaryota > Metazoa > Chordata > Ceratodontiformes > Protopteridae > Protopterus > Protopterus annectens. The sequence continues at coordinate 1,826,524,780 of NC_056743.1, read as the reverse complement.
GAAGTATTTTGCTATTTTCCAAAGTTTAACAACAAACATGCTGTCCAGTGTGAAGTTACTGAACTTCTGCAGAAGGTCAAAGTCTTAAGTTGTGACATGATATCTCACTGAATCTCTGTGGTTAGGTTTAACATCATGGGTCATTCAGGAACAACTAGCACCCTAAAGATGCTGACACAAACAAGAAAATGGCATCCTGAATAAGTAAAAAAAATATATATTAAAATTCGAGACACAATATCCCTTATATCCCCTATCGCACAGCAAAATGATGGATAGTCAACTACAGAAAGGTTCTTTGCATGAATAAATAAATGTACCACTTACAAAAAATATTTGTGGGGCAGCAAGTCTGACAATATTCATTAAAAGTGCTGAGAAGAGCAATTGAAAGACTTTGGGGAGTTTGTGTGTTCCCCTAGGGGAGTTTGTGTGTTCCCATCCTAGCAGTAAATGGTTTCTGGTTAATGAAATTTCATAAAAGCGATTCCAGATTTACTTGAAATATAAAGATCATAATTCCAGATATATAGCAATACTGTATGTGCAAGAATATCAACCAAGTAAGTCAAGTTTCTGAAAAATAAAGTTAGATTTCTGATTAGGTATAAAGGAAAGACATAACAGAGATGGAGGTGGAGAAAAATTGATAGCCCTTATATAATGCCTTGGATGACTGTAAAGGGTTATCTGAATTACAAGATAGGTACAGTGTAACAACATTTTGTGATGGGCTAGAGGACAGTAGAGCAGAGTGAATAAAACATTTAATATGAGGAGGGGGCTGCAATGGCACCAGCATGCCTTAGCCCTATCCAATCATTACTACAGAAAGAAAGAGACATCAGTTATTAAAAGTAACATTTTAAAATTATAGAACAAGATTTATGTTCAGATCTAGTTTCTTAAATAAGTAAGCACGTTGTCTGGGTCTTGAAGGAAAATTGCAGACAAATCTGGGATTCATAAAAGAAATATGGAGACTATTATAGGGCATAACGACAAAGGAAAATGAGAGGAATCTTATCTGTGATAAGCAAATCCTGGGCCAGGATTGTTTTTTCAAGTGTCATCAAAAAGGGAAATGCACCTAAAGAGAAGGTAATGATAGTTATATGTTAAGTGCAGGAGAAGTTTAGCTATGGACTACTTGAACAGTGCTCTGACTGACCCAAAATAACAGGTACAGCCATAAAATATATTCATGAATGATCAAGAAATATCTGAATGAGGCACTACGAAGAATGTAACCAGAAATGAAAAGGAAGGAATGAATACAGTGAATGAAGGGCACCATAAGCATTTTTAATGTGATTTAACCACAGTGCATGCTTAGTATCAATCAACATCCTTTTGGTCTTGAGGCCATTTGTTCCCCATCTGGATGTTCTGCATCAGAGAGTAGAGAGGTGACTAGAGGGAATGTCATCCGAGCAGCCATGGTGGTGGGTTGTGTCATCACTGTCATTCGGGAAATTACGATATTTAGGATAATGCCATAATCACACCCTTTGTTGTCGATGAGATAATCTGTGTCACTTCAGGAAATCATACACTCTCCTCATTATTATATATACTTTCAGCCCAAAGCTGTCGAGGCTACCCTCAGTGACTTAATCTTGACAGACCCCTTATCCTTGGTATTGGCCTTTTTGCTGACATGAAAACCTTCATTTACATGCTGCAATAGGCCAACTAAAACTACCCTCCCACCTCCCAGGATGGGTGAGTCAGCATCAGTTACTTGCCCCAGGATAGGTGAGTCGGTATCATCCACTTAGTCACAGTCTACTCCTCCTTCCAGCCTTTGAGCCTCTGTCAAAACTGGATAGTCAGGGATATATCCTTTTTTGTCACAGAGCCAAGTAAAGCATTGCAAGTATTGATGTCAATTATTTTAGTGTTGCAATATGGAAACACAAGACGAGATGCTACATTATAATATAAAATAAGGAAATGTATGATCCAAAATAGGGGAATGTAAAAAAAAAAAAACAGGAAAACAGGAATTAGAGAAAAATAGAGGAAGGTGTTAAGAAAACTAAAGTAGAATGTTAAGTTTAACTCTGGAAGCATGTTTAAAGAATTAAATAAGTAGGGAAACAACCCAAAGCATGGCTGGGTGGGGGGTGAGAATGGTGGGCCATCCATTGTTTGAGAAGATTAGCAATAGTGTGGAGCAAGCAGAGAAAGGGAGGAGACAACAGATAAGTAATTAAGCACATTAGCTTAGAATGAAAAATGGTACTAAACAGAGATACCAAAACCATTTTCAAAACCATGTGCTGACTTACTTTCTCTGAAGGATAGGTGACTTGTGACCTAAAGAATACAAATCAAGACATGTTTGCAATATTTAAGACTAATTTAATAATCCTTATAAAGTATTCAACGGCACTACAAAGAAGGCCTTCTTTATTTGCTTAGTAGAGTTTAACATCCATAATAATTAATTTATTCCCACTTAGCAGCTATTAAATGATAATTGTGCATTAGAGTTGTTTGCGAGACGGACACACAAATAGCAGATGGATTACAAGGTAAAAGTTGTTTACACAGGTATTGATTGCAGTATTGACTTGATAGCACTATTAGATATAAACAATAAAAGCACTACCAATCTTAATGTAAGGAGAGTGAAGCCAGTATATGCATCAACGACTTAATGAGTGTTAAACACAAAGGACATATGACAGCTTAAATCCATATATGTATAAAACAGTTATATATTATATATAAGGGACATTTAGTATAAAAACAGCCAATGTCTTTCTTGTGGTTATGAGAAAGTAGTCAGATTACAGGTACACCAAGCAAAAAAATCACTCCAGTAGTCTGAGATAATCTAATTTGATATACAATGTTTTACTCGTTAATTGCATGTGACAGAAACTACAACTTCCCAGAGTTTGGTGGCATCCAAGTTTTCACATGATACACAAGCAAATTCAATCATCTACACTGGTGCATACATTTAATGCCCAGTTACCCCTTAGATGAAAGTAGGATACCTGTGCAAGGCATCTTTTCTCACAGGCGGTCAGGTTTAATTGCAGAACAAAAGGCCTAACAAGTGCACATTTTCTGTGAAGGGAAGTTTAGCCACAGGCTGGGGAATCTTTGGTCATAAGACAGGAATGATATCATAGGTTTGCTAGGCTGAAGTGAGCAAAACTGGAAGTCAGAGGTACTGAAAATTAACTTCACCTACATTGTTATATAACTGTTTCCACACACAAGTGACTCTCAGGTCCCATGAACCCTGCATGGTGAGTGCACACATTTGGTCCGTCAAGCTTTTCTCTGCAGCCCACTTCCTCTCATGTCAGCTGAACAGAAGCCCAAGCTGCCTCTTTTCCCCCTTTAATCCCCCTTACAGTCAGTCAGTCTCCTCTAGTGACAGGATCACTTATCAAGCCAACATAACCAAGATCTCAGACATTACTTCATCCTTCTATGACATAGATCAAGATACTTGTATGAGATTGCAGTCTGTGATGCTTGTACTGTAGACGAGTTATCAAAAGAAAGAATACCTTTGTAGGGAATGTTTTATGATTTTCTGTAGGGAAGTTAAACATGAAGGTGTCATGAAAAGACAGGTTGGAATAAGTCCTACATGTTGGAGGATCATTATTTGGTTGAGAAGACTGGCATGGCGTTTCCTCATGTGCAGCAGTCAGTAATTAAGGATGGGACCTGTTGTGCACCTTTCATTTAATGCTTCTGTGGTTTATGGTTTCTTACAACTGTGGGGGCTTCAGATGTTTGATCAAGTATATTAGCTCTGCTTGTTTACTGAGCTCGGAAATTTCACTGTGTTGCAGTGTTATGTAATAAGCAGGTTAGGAGTCAGAAAATAATTTGAGTCTGTTAAAGGCTGGATAATTGGATAATTTAGTGAAACAAAAAACAATAAAGGACAATCTCACTGTAATATTTTCTGATTTATTTATTGGTGCATACATCATTTGCTTGGTTTTAACCATAGTTTTATTTTGTGTAAGATTCTTTTCTGTGTTTTTATTAAAAGATCCTGTTTCCATTTTTTTGGGTAGAACTGTTCTCTATTAGTGGGTCAAAAAGCAGCTAGTACATCTGCTTTGCACACTGTATATTCAAATATAACAGCTCAGTCTTACGACATCATATGTGTTAGCTTGAATATGCACATTCTCACAAAAGATATACTTAATCTTGTCATTTAGGAGCTAACAGAAAAATGACTCAAAAGCATTTTCACAGGGCACCCACATCTGGATGGCTCCAACCCCACTACACCTGCACCCACATCTGCATGGCTCCATTTCCTTACACCCATACCCACATTTGGATGACTCCAACCCCCAAAACTGGTACCCACAACTGGATGATTCCAGTCCCCTACACCAGTACCCACACCTGGATGTCTCCAACTCCCTACACCTACATCCACATTGTATGCCTCCAACCCCTACCCCTGGACCCATATCTGGATGGCTCCAATCCCCTACACCTCCATTGCTTTAGTATTATTAGTCCAACATCACTACACCCTGGAAGAGAGAATGGCCTCTGAGTGAAAAGAAATTGCCTGTCGTGTTCTTTCTTCAAGATATACTGACCACAGACCACCCACAAGTCACTATAATGCAAATCTCACTCTTCTTAAAGGTGCACAATGAAACAGAAGTAAATACAAATGTGAACTAGTGTGCTTGAATGATTGTGATTTGAGCTGGTGCTCCACGCAGATGACGGTAAGGTCATCAGGAATGCTTTTAAGATTTGTTTACATTAGTATTATACCTTTATCATGCACTGCATTTATTTACATGCTAAGGCAATATGGTAATATTATCTTCAGTTACCATTTCCTTAGTGAGTCAGGCAGGTTAGATATATTTCTAGCAGACCTCTGAATTTTTGTTTTATTCTCACAGTTCTTTTTTTCCAGTTAACTCCCGTGACAATTTCGAAATACACTAAGTGTACTACCAATGCAAGAAGATGGCGTCTAGGCCTCTTCTGCAACATCATCTGAACAGTTTAGATGGATAGGTGTATCCACTGTTTTAGAATGACTCTTCATCCATACAAAACAGAGCTCATCCCCATCCATATTCAAACTCAACTTGGATATAGAGATGGTAACAGAAAATTTACCCCAGGACAGTATCCTGTACTACTAGTGGACAGAGGCAGCTCCAAAATGCTTCACCTCATGCATGGGTACCCTTAAGTTATCTCTGGACTGAACCCATTTATTCTTACTGGGCTAATATAATATCTTCAACCATGGGATGTATAAAGCCAGTCTAATACCAAGTGAGATAGGTCAATTCAATCCAAAAGGGAAAATGGCTGGACTTAAAAGAGCCTGTTAGGACAGCTAGCCCTATGAATCTATGGATGAACTTATAAATGACATATCCAGAGGATTTCACTTTAGGACTCCAACATCCCCACCCTAATACTATACTGCATTGTTGGAACTGCAACAGAACCCACAGACTTCTGATTTTCTTGATACTGATAGCAAATGTGATTCCCATTAGGTGACTGATATAATGTTATGACTTAATGCATGAGAAGCTATTGATAACTGCTGAACAAGACCCCTGGTGTTATTGTTTTCCACTTACTTCTTATCTAATTCTTAATGCTTAGGTTTCAGATCTGTTGTTGCAATATCTACTGTTCAACAGGATTTTTAAATGATCAGCTTTGAATGTTCTTGAAGACTAAAGCCAGCCTGGGATTCAAAAATGACAAAGCTGGTGTTGTTCAGTGTGGCATCAGTATTTCTCTTCTCTTTCGAAACTTTTCCTTTTACATTATAAACAAACCACAATATCTTTGCATTGATATTGATCTGCAGTCCTTGTCAGTTCCGATAAGAAATCCTCTGCTACCTAAGTCAGTCAAATATTCATAGTCTGTCATTCACTTCGGCAATCCTTTTTCACTTAAATGGTATTCTTAGTGTAATATTTCTACTAAACCATGGAAAGTCTCAATATTGCAAAAAGCTAACCTCATTAATGAGCATGGAAAATGTCTATATTTTGCCATTCATAATAAATCTTGTAGTTCTATCCTTTTCTGTCTTCTGGGGTTTGCAGATCAAGATCTCATTGCTTTTTACTCTGTTCTATAGCAAGTAAAAAACATGCATTATTGAGCACACAATGCACCGAAAACAGAACGACTCTCTGAAATAAGATTTGAAGACGTGGGATTCAGTGACTCTTAAATGCTGTTATATGTTAATAATGAAAAGCATGCTTTATGAGATGCAACCTACGTCAACATGCTACAAACCCATATTTGGTTGGGGTCTCTACAAAATGGCATGAACTATAACACCTGAAACACTCGATGGGGTGCACAAATCAGCATAGGACTAACAATATCACTCACTGACCAGAGTACTTTAAACTGTCTGCACAATGGCTCAAGAGTATGCCACAGCTGCATGTTGCAGGGATATCGCAAGTTTGATATTGGTGAAACAAAATATATGTTGGCTGTAGCTTTCTCCAGGACTACTCAAAGTGTGTGTGTGTGTGGGGGGGGGGGGGTGAGGGTGTGTGTGTGGGGATGGGGTGTGTGTGTGTGGGTGCATGTGCGAAAGTCTGTGGGCTTCTGTGTGTGTGTGTGTGTGTGTGTGTGTGTGTGTGTGTGTGTGTGTGTGTGTCTGTGCGCGTGCTTGTGTCTGTGCATGTGCTTGTGCTATTTGTTGATGTGTGGGTCCACCATTTTCTGCCATGAAAATGACAGACTGGGAGTATTGTTTTCCACTCAAACTACTTTTAGCGATGAAAAAGATTATATGAATTAGCTTAAATGAATCTCTTCTTATCAAATCTAATGTAATGAAACCCAAACAATGCATTTTCTGCAAATGCATTAAAAAAGCCAGTGAAGTGGAGAGAACTTACAATTGCCATAAAACTCATTCTAGAAACCAGATTTTAGAAAGAAGATGAAAACTAATCCCAGAATTTAGACACTGATGCACAGGATGCTGAAATATAATTATAAAAACATTCATCTTTACTACTTTATTTGCACCTTTTGCATCTGAATAGTGATAAAGTTGTATTATAAAATAATTATTTTTAGATTGCCTTTGTTTTTTTAGTTAGAAAATAATGACTATTTTTAAACAATGAATGATATTTTGGTGAAAGAAAAAACTGTCAATGTCCTCCACTCAGATTTATTCTGTGTTTGCATTTCCTTCTCAAACTGCCTTTATATCTCTACTTTATTCTAAAGTGAATATTTATTCCTGCTTTCTTAATATCTTGGTTTTGGTACTGGCATACTTGCTGAAATATTGTTCCAAGATTCAGACATATTTCTCCTGAAAATAACTTTTTAATACCCTCTTAGAACAGCCACATTTATTCTTTCTTCTTTATGGCATGTCACCTTTTTTTTGTACAGTATTTTTTTCCTGAACTATATTGCGTCAAATGATTTTTTCCAAAAATGCAAAGAATGAAAATACACTAGCCTCAAACCACCTGTCTTCTGACTCAGTGAGCATGCCATAGCCTCAGCTTTTATTGTGTCTAAGATTTACTCTCAGAAATGTGATATGTACTTCCACTGTACTGATACCGACAGTAGTTACACCAATGCATCAAAATGCCTCTTTCTGGCCCACTTAACCCTCCTTATGCATCCTAACCAGGTTAACCAACAATCTTAATGATCGTTTTTTAACACCTTGACGTCATTAACTGTAATTACTTGACCTTTCCTTGCCACTTTATCTCGCTGAATATATTTCATAATGGCTTACATGCTCTGTGTGATTTCCTGCTTATGCAAAATGCTGTACAATTGTCCATACTTTGATATACTTGCATGCTCTCCACCCACTGTGAATTCTGTATCCTACTCCAATATTTGATATAATGTATAATGCAGCCTCCTTGAAATGTAACTGTTGTAAATATAAAGTAGTACTCCTCACATGTCTAGGTAGCAGAGGAATTTTCATCCTTACTAATCTATAATCCATAGGTAAAATCCAGTACCACTTCTTGGAAGCTATAAGCCCCCTCTATGACCCAGGAAACCCATACCATGTATTTAAACTTATTAGAAACATTAACCACCCAACCAAATACCATATTCATGGGTGACTTTAATTACCCCACTACTAACTGGGAATCCTATATGACATCAAACAAACATGCACCTGATGAACCAGATAGTCTAGACCAGATAGTCAATACACCAACCAGAGGTGCAACCATACTGGATCTGGTCCTCACTAATATGGGAGAGTGCTGCACACCCCCTATTGTCATGCCTTCCCTGGTCAGGTCAGCCCACAAAATGGTCTCCTTTGAAGTAAAATAAAATCTGGACCCCCCCCCAGCTAAGCCTGGAATATTCAGAAACTATTCTTAGGCTAACCTCCTGCTATTAAGTGAGAACCTGACAAAATTTCAAGCTTCTATAATCCCTGAGAATACTTCTGCATTTGCAGAACTGTTCACTGAAACCCTGTACATGCATGTTAATAGCTGCATAGGAATAAGTACAGAACTAACTAAAAACATAAGCCACCCTGGTTGATAAATTCAGCTCCAGCTTTACTCCTCTCTGCCCCTCACACTTTCTTCAGGAAATATAATCAAATATAACTCCCCTACTATCAGTAGGGATCAGTTCCTTAATGCTTTCCCTAAGACCAAGAACACTGCATCAATGGGCCCAGACAATATCCCAGGATATCTTCTAAATAGAAAGAAGCTTGGCCTATCAGGGCCTCTCAAATTAGTATTTAACTGTAGCCTTAAAAAGGCTTCATGCCTCATGAATGGAGAAAGGCAACAGTCATCCCTCTGCACAAAGGTGGGCCAACTACAGACCCAGGAAACTACAGACCCACTAGTCTTATGTTTTAAGTCATGGAAATAATTGTCATGGAGATGATCAACAGAGATATAGTAAACCTCCAGACACTGGACCCAAACCAATTTGGTTTCATCAAGGGCAGATCATGCCTACTCAACCTTGTGGAATTCTTTGAGAAGGTCACCAAAGCAATGGATGAGGGCAAAATCTGCCTACCTTGACCTGGCCAAGGCATTTGACACAATACCCCACTCAGGCATTATTGACAAACACAAGACGTTAGGTAAAAACCTGTATGTCACCCAGTGGACTGCCAGCTGGCTCACAGAGAGGACCCAGGAAGTTAGAATTGTCCACCTCTACAAAGAGGCCAGTCACAAGTGGGGTCCCTCAGGGATCAGTCCTCAGACCGCTCCTTTTTGGCATTTACTTCTCAGAAGTCAAGGCCAATGTCAGTGGTCTCTGGCTGACTAAATTTGAAGATGATTGCAAATTAGGAACTATCATTGAATCTCACACTGACACAAATGTTCAACAGAAGGGGCTGACCCAGACAAAAAACTGGTGTCAGAGTCATGGACTAAAACTAAATGTCAAGAAATGCATAATAGTATACTTTGGGAAGTCACCCATCCCTCGTAAATATCATATTGATAACACACCCCTTAGAGTTGACCCAGTAGTCAGGGACTTAGGGACACACATAGATAGTAATCTAGCCTTTGATCATCATGTGTCTACAGTGGTGAGGAAATAATTCTATGTTGTGCAACTTTTAAACAAAGGTATGGCATCTAAGTCCAAGGAAGTTGTTGTTCCACTGTATTCGGCATTCATCAGTCCTATCATTGAGTACAATGCCCCATTTGGTATGTACCTAACCAGGCATATCCAACAACTGGAATGTCCACAGAGGTTCCTCACTAAAAAAATACAGGATGTAAGTAATATGTCCTATGCAGACCATCTCAAGACCCTATCCATGTATTCTGTCTCCTACAGGCTTTTGAGGGGAGATCGATGCCTGGCATACAGGGCATTGGCAGACCCCCCTCTGATGCACCTCTTGCATACCCACAAAAAAAAAAAAGTACCAGAATTACTCATTCTAAAGAATTAAACCTTTGCCTGTGATATAAATAAGATCTGCTGGAGAGATAGGTATGTTTCCCAGAGATTACCCCATCTATGGAATGGGTTCCCCATCCATGTGAAGCAGAGTTCCTCCCAAATCCAGTTCAAGTGCAACTTGGACAATTGGATGGGAAACTGGAAATTCATCCCTAGTTTGGCACCCATGTCTCTGATGCAGACAGGTAACCTGTAAATGGTTCATCTCCCAGGCCCATGCTTACACTTATCAAGGGTATTAGAAGTTGTCAGAGATTTGGGATGCATGGCTAGGCTTAAACAGGCCCTTGTGGTTGTTAGCCTATTAAACACCTATGAACCCATTAAGTGACTCATATGGTTGTTTCTTGGTTAGGGCAGGAGACTGTAATGCTATGCAAGCAATTCATTTAAAGAAAACATGCTCACTGATGACAGAATACACAGCGCTCACATCTAAAAGGCAAAATCGTCAAAACCTTCTTTTGTGAAGTCAATATACAGTTAAATAAGTACTTCTATGTGAATAATTTCACATTTGGTTACAAATGGCAAAACTTTAAACTGGGACTCGCCTTCTCTTATTCAGTCATACAGACAGTGTACAGGCATAATTAATTGACAGCTATGTACTCAGCAGTGGTAGGCAGTGGGTGTGCATAATGGACACCAAAAACAGGGGGCTGCTAACCCCATCCCTGTTCCCCCTGCTGGCCATAATTTTACTTTTCTTGCAGTTTTACCATGGGGGTGCTGCCCCCCCCCCCACAATGCCTGTTATGCAGTCTAATCTAATTTCTAATCTCTAATTTCCTAAAGATCGTCACAGTACATCTAACAGCAAGAGTCAGACAAAGGGCTGGAATAATATCATTAGAAATGCCCATGCATATGGTGAGTCCTAAAGTAAAATATTTCCAAAATTATTTGATTTTAATATTTTGAAAACATTTGCTCAGTAAATTCTGTGACTTCAAGCACATCTAAAATTTCATGAGGTTTGTAGACAATTTGTGTGCATGATGGTTGTGATGCCCATGCCCTGGCCCAGCAATCAAGAAGCCTCAACTTTTGCCAATAACACCAGTGAGTGGTGTCCATACAGGGAAAGGATAATAAATAGCCACACAGTAAAGTACAATTTCGCTTAAGAGCACATAGAGATCACAGTCAGTCTGCGGCTGGTTTCTCACTTTCTCTCCAGGTCCCCAATAAGACTCCCCACTGGCACAGGTACAGGGTCCAGATCTCAGCCTAGTGGGCAAGCTAAAACCTCCTGCACCCTATCTGTCCAACCAGTGCTTCGTGTTACTGCCCAAGAAGCTGACACACATACACTTTGAGATAAGAGTTATATACAACCACACATTCACTCCTGGGAAAGGCTGGCACAGGTTCTCAAGCTGTGCCCCTTTTCTGCCCAGTCTAAAAGATAGTACCAGCTGCCACCACCAACTAATATTTATCAGCTACTCAAAGGCCCTTATGAAAGGGTGTCCAATTATTACTGTGCAATATTATTATCCAAATGATACGTGTGACTGAACAGTCAAGGGTATTAGAGTGACCTGGTACAGTATCACTCTATATATATATATATATATATATATATATATATATATATATATATATATATATACATGCAATTTACTCTAGAGCTTAAATTAACTCAACATAAAACAGCCACATTTGAAAGGTTTAAAAATATTTAATAATAAATAATAAAAACACAAGACAATACTTTTTCCTACATAGTGCTAGTCAAGAGTTCAGAGAGCACAGAGAAATACTTAAAATAATACAAGAAGTTCACACAGTTCTAAAATCCTACTTACATCTAGAGCAAGACAGTGCTGGTGATGTTGGGTGTTCTCAAGACAAATGCCCAGAGCTCTCTGATTCTCTCTCTTAAAATTGATAACACAGAGCTGCTTCACATGACATCATTCTTCGCACTTCTCTGATGTTCCCAGGATAACAGAAACTACATTTACATTCTTTACACCTGATCAGAAACCAGAGCAATAAAGGACATTTATACATGCAAATTCTAGTCATTAACTCTGGTCTTAAAACAATAGGCAGGATGCCTCCCTCTAGACATATTGGCTCCGAATGTTGACATCAAAGACATGACTTATCAACTTTGTTACAGCAGAGTGCATTGCTGTTACATTTTTGCAGTTCAATATCCAATGCAGTCTTTTCACATTTAAGAGAACAAGCTTGTGGCTTACATTAATATTTATAAATGACAGAATTATCGACAAAATTCTATCTGGCTAGGCTGGCAGCCTTTACCTATCTTCACAATGATCTTCTATCATCTGGGAGGAGGATGCAATATTTCAAGAGAAGCCTGTCCCATAGAGGTGCCTAGGAGGGTGTCAGGCTCAGATCTTTAAGTGATACTGAGCCATAGGTAGGCACTTTAAGGTCTGGCATGAAATGTATCCGCTGCCCACTGCTGTAGCATTATTGTACTGTACACTCAAGACACTTAGAGAAGTCAAGAACAAAATCAGTGTTCTCAATTAGCCAGAACAATGAATCATATTATTTTAACCAATAACCTACTAGTCATGGCAAAAATATGCCTTAAGTTTATTTTTCTCTAAACAGAGATGTTCCACACTAAAAATTATTCTCAGACTAAGACTGGTTCTTAGCAAATTGGTGAAGGAAATGGATGTTCATACTTTATGTTGTATAGTTTGTTTGTTTCTTTAAATTTTTAACTTCAGATGTCATCGCTCATCTCATACACGGGATAGATATTACAAAACTCTGCTACAACAGAGCAATAATGTTGTGTTTACATATATACTGCAAAATGTATTGCATTTATTGACTGATTGATTGTAACATTTCAGTTCACTTCCTACCTTTTCCATGAGTTGCCGCAGCTGCTTGCTCCTGGGGTCACGAGTACATGTGCTTCGTGCAGGGGCCACCACTGTACATATACACTTGCCATCAGGGGCTTGTGCCGAACTATAGATCTGCCAGCCATCCTCAGGACTTGGAAAAAGTGTCTGTGTGCAGAAAAATAAATAAATAAATCAATAAATGAGTCAACAATATCCTTTTCATAACTGCTTGTACTCCATTGATAACATTTAAGGAAATGCATACGTTCAGGAGAAAGGCTTCCATTCTCAAATGTTTCTTAAGTAAATGAACTGCTAAAAAAACATGACATTCTTCAAAACCTCTTATAAATCCCAAATGTCCACCTTTTTTTCTTATTGGTTTTATCAAAATCACGTTTTATGAAAAAGAGAAAAAGAGCAGCATTTCTTAAAAACTGGAAGCAGATAACAATTTTTAAGATTTTAACATTCACTAATTATATCATAAACAGAAAGTTGATTCAAACAGTTAAGAGGTAAAACTAGGCTAGAAGTCAAGTGCTTGCTAACATCACTGCTTAGACTGTTCACAATAAATAAGTTTCTCCAAAGAAGGGTGTGTTGTAGTAAAGGAAATTATACATTCTTTATTGTTGTCATGAAAGTCACAATATTTGAGCAAATGAATGGAGAACATGCTGGAACATGTTCTATACTGATTTTGTTGTCCTTTTTAATCTGTATGCCCTTACTGTCAAATTCAATGGTTACTATCATCTGCTCTGCTCTGATGTCAGTATGGTCCTTTCTCTTCCCAGATGCTCATTCCTGTGGACCACATGCTAATACATTTCATTTTCCATAGCCTGCTTGTACTATAATGTACCTCTGTAAATACTGAAGCAGTAGCAATGTTGATTTGCCTTTGCCAGTGATTTAACATCAAGTTTCTTCTCTAAATGTCTTCATTTACCTTTATCAAATCTCACACATGTATACACTTTACAGCTTACTACAATTTATCCATGTTATAACGCCTTTTGCTGTACTTTTACATTCTCCTTTCTCCACTCATTGCCATACCTAACTAACAACCATACCATTTTATGTCCACTCAGCTAACTGCTTATATAATACCTGAATTACTATACCTCTTGTTGAAACAGTAACTATCTTTACCATAATCTTTTCACTTCCTTCTGCAATACTTTTATCTCCCTGCTATAACTCTTTCACATGAAATATGTATTGAAATACACTTTTAAATCATGCTCCTACTCTCTCTATCTCTCTCTCTGTATTTAGCAATCTTGTATGTTATCACCTGTTTCAGCTCTTCAATAATCACAAATGTTCATCATATTGATCACTGTTGCAGTAGCCTTCGCCCAAGGATATATGTCAAGGATATAACAGGTGGCCTGCTTCCAAAGCTTCAGGGCAGCTTCCAGGCATTAAACTGTCAAGCAGCTTGAACTGAGCTGAATAAAAGACAAGTCTGGGTGCAAAGCCCTCCAGAGCTTGCTGCTTTAGAAGAATATGATCCTCTGAGACTTTTAGGGATTGATGGCTAGCTTGTTATTTCCTTTCTTGGGCAGATAAGTTCCCTTTAGAGAAGAATTTTCCATTTTATTAAATGGATTGATGTTTTATTACTTTTCTCTACAGGAAAGTTATTTTAATGATTTTTTAACAGATTCTCTCAAGACTGGCTAGTTTCTCATGCCACCAATCAAATGTTTCTTTTCTGCTATCTTCTCCTTGTATTACTCCTACCAAATGAAAATACCACAATGGTTTATTTTAGTTATGAATCTAATGAGTTTCATATTACGGCCTGTAGTAAGGCTTAGGAAATATAATGTTTTCTGTTTACTTTCTCTTTTTGTAAATTGTGATTATAGGCAACTGTTAATCTTTTTATATATTCTTTGTAAATCTTGATAACATTTTTGTAATCTGTTTTGTACTATTGTTATAGAGCTTTTATCCCCGGGTCTCCACTTAAAACAGCTACTTGCCCAGCCAGACACTACTCAGTTAACAAATATAAAACAAAATTAATAAATTGTAATGTACATTTAAATGGAAATTTTTTTCTGTCAGTTTGAAAGTATTGTTAAGAAGAAATTGAGTTTATTTTTCCTTGGTGGGACTGCCATAAAGTTGCTTTTTACTGTGTTATTTCATCAATAGGTTATTTTTTGTGGACTCTTAGTTTTAGCAGCATTTGCTGCTTGTCTTCCACAGGAAAGAAGGACCATTCTGGGCTTGTCCATGGTCTAATGGTTGGTCCTTCTTTCAGCCACAAAAAGAAAAAGTTAAGCAGACAGTCTTTGTCACCACAGCAGTCTATCAATTTGCTGCAGCTGCAGGCCACATGTGGGTGACTCTCTTGTGGCCAATTGTTGTACCTCAGACCACTCATCGTTTTCCTCAGATTCCTCTAGTAAAGCACTTCTGTGGCTGTTAGGGTCCCCCTCAGTGGGCGATTCTTATCATTCCTAGGAGAGGGAACAGGGAAGGTTTCCATGTTGTGTCAGAATGTTGTGGCAATCCCTGGGGAAGCAGCTGTTGCTACTAATAACATGGTTGGCCTTGTTTTTTCCAGCCAAAAAGAAACAGAAGCAAAACATGTATCTAATCCTCCTCAATGTTCTTAGATAGGAGTAGTTTACTGGGTCTGGCTTAGGGTTTCATTCAGATTATTGATCCTTCTTATAAAGCAGTTTCTGATAAAAGAAAGAGGGATGCTTCTTTTCCTGAAGAGAGACAAGATTCTGAGTCTAAACAAGAAGAGACAGAGATGGATTCCGAGTTTTTTCCTCAGATTTCTGATTCAGATTCAGAGGAGAGCTCAGTTTCGGATTCTCCCTGTGTAGGTTTCCTTTTCTCTGACTATTGCTAGAATGTTTCAGTGTTTTCAGTGGGAGCATGTTAAGGTTTCTCAGTCCCTGAGAAAATACTATGAGCTTTTCAGAAGGATTTTCCAGAACCTACACCAATTCCTTCTCTTTTGTCAGTTTAGAAGATGTGTGTGTTATTGCCTGCAACTTTCCTGTTAGTCAGTCTTTTGAATTTTTATACACTGTTCCAAACTTTACCCAGCAACTATATATTTAATTCATCCAACTACTGCTAAGCAATTAGTTAACTAATTCCAATGTTATACTTTCTGATAGTTTTTTGGAAAAAGGTATATACTTCTGCAGCTTTGTTTTTTAGAATTTTTAATTGTCAGGTGCATATGTTAAAGTTTGTTCTGATAAATTTTGAAAATATGAGGAATGTTTTACCTGTAGTTTCTTCTTGTGAGGAAAAACCTGCTTTAAATAATTAAGTTTCTTCTTTTGCACAGGTGTCTACCCATCGTTTGCAGTATGTGTATGACTCTGTCGCTACTTCTTTCAGGCCTATAGCCACTGTTTTAAAGAGGTCTGCATGGCTGCATCCTCACACCCTTCCAGGTGATGTTAAAAATGAGATTTTAAATTCTCACTTGGATAGAGATTTAGTGCCTGACCCCTCTGCTGTAGAGGTGATCAAAAAGTGTGATGAAAGAGGCAAGTTGATCTAGGAAATCTTAAGATTCTTCAGCTCTCTTTTTCCAGATTTTAAAGATTTTCTTTTTTCTCTCTCTTTGTAGCAGAAAACAGAATAAACAGTCTCAATAGAATTCAAGTAAACATATGTTTAAGAAGGAATGGCAAGGAAGTTGCAAAAAAAAGTCTAACCTCCCAAAACCAAGTACAGCCCAATATGTCTGAATGACTATTCAAGAGACATTGTGACTCTCTCTCACATTGGCTGCTTTTTCTTCCAGAGAGTCTTAATCACTATTTTTCTGTTTGGCAACAGATGACTACAGACAAATGGATTCTGAATATCATTCAGCAACATTACAGATGGCAGTCAGAGTAAAATGCTTTCCATTTCTCATTCTCCAGGGAAAAAAACTATTTTGTTTACACCTGTTCTTAATCACATGTTGTCTCAAGGATTGATAAAACAAGTGAGGAAGGGTTTTTATTCAAGGATGTTCCTGCTGCCAAAGAAAGAAAATTCTTGGAGATTAGCTCCGGATCTTTCTTTCCTAAACCTGTTTGTGTTACCTCTTCTTCCCCTTTCACGTTTCCTTTATTCATCTAGACTTCAAATGTTTCTTATGGTTTTAGAATGTCTAGATCACATTATGACGTCACCTTAACATTTGGACTATCCACTGCACCAACAGTGTTCACAAAATGCATAGCTCCAGTTATAGCTCATTGCAGGCTACAGGCTATGCACATTTCCCACATGTAAAGGACTTGCTTATCTTTGCAGAGTCTTTTTCAAAGTGTCAGGAATCTTTCTCTTGGGTGACAGATTCCTAAGACAAATCGGGATTCCCAGAAAGCAATCAAATGTCTTTCTTGATTCCCTTACACAGGATTGGGTTCCTGGGATGTTAACTAGACACTTCAGTTCAAAGAGCTTTCTTCCACAGAAAACAAATTATTTAGATCTGTTTTTTTAAGGTTTCCACTCCATCTTTGGTTACTGCAAGGGAATGCTTCAAGAGTTTGGGTCTCATGGCATCTATGATTCACATCATACCCCTGGCAAGACTCCATATGAGAAGGATACAGTGGTATCTGAAATCTCTTTATTCCCAGCATCAACATCCTTTATCTTTTCAAATCCCAGTGCAGGATTTGTCATAAGAGAAATCTTTTTCATGGACACAGCATATATCTTTAAATAATCCTTAAGTAAAGATCTCCCCTTCTACCTCACTGCTCCAAAGCAGTCAGTCACCACAGATGCTTTGGAAGTTGCTTGGGGATCACATTTAGGACAAAAAGTGCAAGGATGTGGCACAGCAAGGACAGATGCAAGCATAAAAGTATCTAGGAGATTCATGCCCTGACCAAGGCACTCAATTCTCTGAACCATCATTGGCCCCTTGAACCTCTAAAAAGTGGTTTTAGATAATATTATAGTCTTACGGTACATCGACAAGCAAGGGGGAACCAGGTAGTACCCTATTTGTGGACTACCCATGTTATCTTGAGATAGCTTCACAACCCAATCACATTCTACAGGAATCCTACATTCCATCAGAGCAAAACTGTCTGGCTGACAAGCAGAGCAGGACCAGGACAGACCTTACAGAATGGAAACTAGATCAGGGAGTTTTCCAACACTTGACAGAACTGTGGGGAGTTCCTCAAGGTGACCTTTTTGCCTCCTCCTTGAACAATCACTGGCAAGATTCTGAATTAGGACTCTGTGCAATAAGGTTTGGAAGACAGATGGCTTTTTTCTTTGGACATCCTAGCTGACAGGTTCAGCGCAAACTCCCCCCCCCTCCCCACCAAAAGGGCAAATATCTATCCCAGCAGAGTGCTGCCCCCCTGACATCTCAGATGCTCAGGTAAGAGCCGCCCTCTCTAAAGCAAAAAACACAGCATCAATGGGACCAGACGGTGTCCCGGGCTGCGTCCTACATGAACTCCAAGAAGAGCTAAACCCAAACATAAAACTACTGTTCAATCTCAGCCTTACTACAGGATATGTGCCCAAAGAGTGGCGTACAGCAACAGTGGTCCCTCTCCATAAAGGTGGTGCCTCAACGGATCCTGGAAACTATCACCCCATTAGCCTGACTAGCTTGGTCTGCAAAGCTATGGAAAGGATCATCATGGACCTCATAAATAAAGATATTGGGGACCTACAAACACTGGATCCTACCCAGTTCGGCTTTGTTAAGGGCAGATCCTGCCTCTTAAACCTGGTTGATTTCTTTGAAACAGTCACCAAGGCCATTGACGAGGGGAAGGTGGTCCACACAGCCTATCTGGACCTCGCAAAAGCCTTCGATACAATACCCCACTCAGGCATTATAGATAAGCTCACCAGCTTAAATATAAACCCCTATATCACTAGATGGATTGCAAATTGGCTCAAGGACAGAACCCACATGGTTAGAATTGCTGGAGCCATGTCAGACTCCAAACCAGTTACAAGTGGTGTCCCACAAGGCTCAGTCCTGGGACCTCTCTTGTTCAGTATATATTTCTCGGAGGTACAGTTCAACACGGAAAGGACTGTGGCTGACCAAGTTTGCAGATGACTGCAAACTGGGCGTCATAATGGACTCTCCAGCCGACACAAGCATCCTCCAAAAGGGCCTCATAGAAACACACAACTGGTGCCAGAGCCATGGCCTCAAGCTAAATGCCAAAAAGTGAATAGTCATCCCCTTTGGCAAAAACAAAGTGCCCACAAATTACCACATAGGTGGTAATCCATTAAGTACAGAAGAAGTAATTAGGGACCTGGGTACCCAAGTTGATAGCAATCTCTCATTTGACAACCACATGGCCAAAATGGTTAGAAAAACATTTTATATAGCCCACCTAATCATGAAGGGATTCACATCTAGATCAGGGGAGGTCATCGTGCCTCTTTACTCATCCCTCATCAGGCCCATAATTGAATACAATGCCCCTTTTGGGATGTACCTTACCAGACACCTGCAGCAACTGGAAAGACCCCAAAAGTACCTCACCAAGAGGATCAAAGGGCTCAAAAAGATGCCATATGCTGCGCGGTTAAAGCAACTCCAGCTCTACTCAGTGGCATACCACCTGCTCAGAGGCGATCTGTGCCTGACGTATAAAGCCATGTCCAACCCGGAATTAATGGACATGCTGCACCTCAGAAATTCCAAATCCGATCGAGCTACGCGCTCGAGTGACTTGAACCTCAGCACCAAAATAAATAGGACATGCTGGAGGGACAGATTCATAACCCAGAGGCTCCCTTCACTCTGGAATAAAATCCCAGTCCAGGTTAGGCAGAGTCCCTCTTTGACTCTCTTCAAGAGGAATCTTGATGAGTGGATGGGAGATCGTAGGTTTACCCCAGGTATCACTTCTGTGTCACTGTTAGACAGAGGCACAGTATACTAACCTCGAAAAAGGGCATAGCAAAATTAATTTAAAATGGGTGGCGAAAGCCAAACACACTCTGGCTAGGCTTATAAATGCCCTAGGGCAGATAGCCTAGTATGAACCTATGAACCTATGAACCTGGATTGCACTTTAGGCATGAAACAACGACTAGTTCTGAAAGAAACCCTTTCACTATGAAAAATGAGGTAGGGCTGACTCACCATAAGTGCTTGCAACTCACATTACCTTCTTGAAGAGGTCAGAGAAATCAATAAAGCTGGTTCACATGTTAAGAACCTCAAATCAGTCAGATTAGCTGGTTCAAATGGAGAAAGTTTTAGCTTCGCTAACAGAAAATTAAGCATCCAAGCAAGAGCAACTGGTTTTCTCGGTGGCCTCTCATGCAAACCCCTTTCAAGAGCATTTTGGTATGAGACTGCCTTGAAAGAAGAGGATCTGAGGGCCCACATACTGAAAAGGCTGATAAATGAACCTTGATAGAGGAATAAATAAGGAAATATGATAGTAACTCGCACAAATATTGTTAATCCAGAGAACAACTAGCCCTGAAAGGGTTATTAGTTACGTCGTAGGCAACAACAGGAAAACCTTTTCTGTTTGCTAATATATGATTTTCTAATAAGAGGCTTTCTTGCCTCCGTTAGTACCTGCTGCATGCCCTCAGTGAACAGGTGCATAAAAGGAATTAAGACCTTATCATCCAGGCAGTCAACAGAAATTGATTGATGTCAGTGTGTATCAGTATCAAGCATCCCTGTTCCCGCGTGAGGTGATCCAGTCCTTGAGGAAGCTTGTGGTAATTGCCTCTGACCATTTACTTTATTTATTTATTTGCTTTTTGTTTACCGGGAAAGTCCACTGGTCCTAATAGAACCCATTTTCAGTGGGGGCCCAGGGAATAAAGTTCCACAGTATAGAAATTAACAGTTAAAATTTACAAAGATCTAATTCGACAGAAAAATAAGAACTGATAGTTAAAAATTTACAATAATCTAATTCTACAGAATAATAAAAAATCAATCGTAAAAAGTAAAAAGCAATTGCAACAGTAAGTATTATTTAACAATTATCAAGACAATCTTTACAGAAGTGCCCAGTCTTAACCAAACAGCAAGGTAATTAAGTATCAACATAATTTATAGGATTAGCTGTCTCTACAGTGTTATTGTCTTACAAAATAGTGATGACAAGTAAACTTGGGAGTTGCACAATTTTCTAAGGGGGCTTGGTACAAGTATATTTCCAGCAAGAAGAGAGGTGATTATGAAGGGAAGTTTTGAAATGAGAGAGATTTTGAATAGCTTTAATGGGTAAAGGTAAAGCATTCCAGCTCTTGGCTATTGAATGAGTAAAGAAGCTGACCTGGTGGGAGATTAGGTTTGTAGATCTATAAGAGCTTCTAATCCCCTGATCTAACTGACATTTTGGGGAGGTAGTAATTAAAAGTAGAGCTCAGAGCAGGACAGTTTTGGGGTTTGAAAAGGATTTTATGAACCGTGGTTAGTTCTAGGTAGGAGAGGTAGTTAGGAAGCTCTAACCATTTCAGTGATTTGAGGGCAGTGCATTCCTGGGTTGAGTATTTCGAGTTGTTTGCAAATTTGTTGATTTTATTGTAGCAAGTTTCGAGTTTAGCAGAGCTTTGGATGTTAATAAGTAGAAGAACGCCATACAGGAGAGAAGGTAGTAAGTATGTTGTGGCAATGGTTATTCTTGTGGATCGGCTTAGGAAGCAATTGTGTTTATAAATGGTTCCAAGTTTAAAATGTGTTTTACGAATATTGTGTTGTATATGAAGATCGAATTTCATGTGTTCATCAACAGGGATTACAAGGAGTTTTGTGTGGCTAATGACCTCTATTAAAGATTTATTAAGAGAAAAGATGGTGAAATCAGACTTATTTAAACAGGTTGTTTAAGAAATATATACCGAACAAGAGAGGTCCCAGGACTGAGCCTTGTGGGACGCCACTTGTAACTGGTTTGGCTCCAGCAATTCTAACCATGTGGGTTCTGTCCTTGAGCCAGTTTGCAACCCATCTAGTGACATAGGGATTTATATTTAAGCTGGTGAGCTTATCTATAATGCCTGAGTGGGGTATTGTATCGAAGGCTTTTGCCAGGTCTAGGTAGGCTGTGTGGGCCACCTTCCCCTTGTCAATGGCCTTGGTGACTGTTTCAAAGAAATCGACCAGATTTAAGAGGCAGGATCTGCCCTTAACAAAGCTGAACTGTGTAGGATCCAGTGTCTGTACATCCCCAATATCTTTATTTATGAGGTCCATGATGATCCTTTCCATACTTTGCAGACCAAGCTAGTCAGGCTTATGGGGCGATAGTTTCCAGGATCTGTTGAGGCACCACCTTTGTGGAGAGGGACCACTGTTGCTGTATGCCACTCTTTGGGTACATATCCTGTAGTAAGGCTGAGATTGAACAGTAGTTTTATGTTTGGGTTTAGTTCTTCTTGGAGTTCATGTAGGACGCAGCCCGGGATGCTGTCTGGTCCCATTGATGCTGTGTTTTTTGCTTTGGAGAGGGAGGCTCTTACCTGAGCATCTGAGATGTCAGGGGGGCAGGACTCTGCTGGGATAAATATTTGCCCTTTTGGTGGGGAGAGGGGGGAGTTTGCGCTGAACCTGTCAACTAGGATGTTGGCAATGTCTGTGGGTTTGGTGTATTTTTTGTCATTTTGGACTAATTCTGAGCATATCTGGGAATTCCCACCCAAGTTCCTAACATAACTAAAAAAAGTCTTGTGATTATCCTTAGTGTCCTGTGCAATTTGTCTCTCAAAGCTGGCCTTAGACGATTTTATGAGTGCCCATAGTTTTTTGCTAATACGGATCAGAGATGCCTTCCCTTTTTGGGATTTTGCTCTATCATGTAGTAGCTTCCTCCTTCTATTGTATAGTTTGTTTATGGCTGGGGTCCACCAGACAGGATGTCTGCCTTTGGAGGATTGGGTCTTGGTTTTATTTGGGATTGCATGATCCATGCATTCATGAAGGTGTTCATAGAATGCGTTTATAAAGGATTCTGCGGTCTGGGCCGTATTTTCCACAGGCCCGGGGGCTTTGAAGGATTCCACCTTGGTTTTGAGGAGTGTGAAATTTGCTTTAGAGAAGTTTTTCACTGTGATTTTCTGGGCAGGGGGTGAGGTCGGGATGTGAATATCCAGTGAGATTAGTTTATGGTCTGATCTTACCACTTCTACACCAGACACTTCTGGTCTGGAGCATAGAGTCCCCATGTTGGTGATGATCAGGTCCAGTATGTTTTCCCCTCTTGTGGGAGTGGTAACAAGTTGTTCCATAGCATTTGAGTTAATAAATTCTAGGAACTTTTGAGCTAGGGTGTTGGAGCTATAGTAATGCTCCCAGTCTATGTTTGGGTAGTTGAAGTCGCCCAATATAATGGTGTTTGGAGAGACCTTAATATTTTCAAGTTTACTTTAAGCCAAACCTTCCTTCTCGTCATTTTATCTACTGAATCTAAAAATGAGGGCAAAAGGATACGCTGTACCCTGGATGTCCACAGACAACACAGGTGTTATCTTAACATAACTATATCTCGCAGACCTTAAGATCAATTGCTTATTTCTTGTGATGGTTAGACGAAGAGACAAACTGTGTCAAAACAGACTATTTCCAAATAGTTGTCTAAGACTATTACCTTTAGTTTTACTCTCCATAACAAATATAGGACAGGCAGGGTCAAGGCCCTCTCCACCAGGGCCTTGGCTTCATCTATGGCTTTTTGCAAAAGATTAGATTCTAGAAATTTTATCAAAGCTACTACTCGGTCATCTGTTCATATTTTTACAAAGAGCTATAAGCTTGATTCTTTCTCACGTGACCAAAATTAACTAATCATATTTTAAAATGTCTTAAAGAAGCATCATAAGAAAATAACATTGAAATTTTCTGGAAAATAGCATCATATTCATCCACCGTTTCCCTCTATAGTTCTAGTTTGGTCTTTCCTTCTGACTAATAATTGCACATTCTCCTACCCCTCAACAACTTACTCTCCTTCCCAATTATATCTCACATTCCTTTAAGACTATACCAGTCTCAAAGCTCACTTACTTACCTTCTTTCCTTTAATCATTGCATCTCACACACAGCCCAAGGAAAATAGTTCTTCTTTACCTCCTTTATTGACTCAACCGCTTCCCACTTAAAATCCCCCTCTTATCAAATTCCTAAAATCTACTTTATCAACCAACTTGTAACACTCAAAAATACCTCATACAAATTTCTTCAGTAATAATAGCAAATGCATCATTTATGACTGCGGGTACTACAGTATCGCACCATTGGTATTTGCCTCTCACACCACCTAACACCCAAAAAATAACTTTGCCACTACCCTTTATCCTTCAATATTGCACTTCTTGGCTGATCATCTGACTTAGCCTAGAAAGGAAAAGTAAAATTTACATCTGTGTAGCTCACATCTTTTCCACAACAACTGTGTAGTTTTTCAACTCTTTTATGTATTGTAAATAAATGGACCTATAACCGTAACTTTCTATTGCCAAACTATTTAAACTTAGAACTGCTTAGGCCCACTCCATGCAAAACTTCTGCAACCTGTATCTTTAGTAGATCTCACACCTTCATATGCTTACAGATCCCATATAAAATGTGCAATGTAATAGGTATTTCATATTATACTGTTCCACATCCCATATAAAATGTGCAATGTAATAGGTATTTCATATTATACTGTTCCACATTCAAATAAAATGTGCAATGTAATAGGCATTTCATATTATACTGTTCCACATTCATATAAAATGTGCAATGTAATAGGTATTTCATATTATACTGTCCACATCCCATATAAAATGTGCAATGTAATAGGTATTTCATATTATACTGTTCCACATTCATATAAAATGTGCAATTTAATAGGTATTTCATATTATACTGTTCCACATCCCATATAAAATGTGCAATGTAATAGGTATTTCATATTATACTGTTCCACATCCCATATAAAATGTGCAATGTAATAGGTATTTCATATTATACTGTTCCACATTCAAATAAAATGTGCAATGTAATAGGCATTTCATATTATACTGTTCCACATTCATATAAAATGTGCAATGTAATAGGTATTTCATATTATACTGTCCACATCCCATATAAAATGTGCAATGTAATAGGTATTTCATATTATACTGTTCCACATCCCATATAAAATGTGCAATGTAATAGGTATTTCATACTATACTGTTCCACATTCAAATAAAATGTGCAATGTAATAGGCATTTCATATTATACTGTTCCACATTCATATAAAATGTGCAATGTAATAGGTATTTCATATTATACTGTTCCACATCCCATATAAAATGTGCAATGTAATAGGTATTTCATATTATACTGTTCCACATTCAAATAAAATGTGCAATGTAATAGGTATTTCATATTATACTGTTCCACATTCAAATAAAATGTGCAATGTAATAGGTATTTCATATTATACTGTTCCACATTCATATAAAATGTGCAATGTAATAGGTATTTCATATTATACTGTTCCACATTCATATAAAATGTGCAATGTAATAGGTATTTCATATTACACTGTTCCACATTCATATAAAATGTGCAGTGTAATAGGTATTTCATATTATACTCTTCCACGTTCATATATAATGTGCAATGTAATAGGTATTTCATATTATACTGTTCCACATTCATATAAAATGTGCAATGTAATAGGTATTTCATATTATACTGTTCCACATTCATATAAAATGTGCAATGAAATAGGTATTTCATATTATACTGTTCCACATTCATATAAAATGTGCAATGTAATAGGTATTTTATATTATACTGTTCCACATCCCATATAAAATGTGCAATGTAATAGGTATTTCATATTATACTGTTCCACATTCATATAAAATGTACAATGTAATAGGTATTTCATATTATACTGTTCCACATTCATATAAAATGTGCAATGTAATATGTATTTCATATTATACTGTTCCACATTCATATAAAATGTGCAATGTAATAGGTATTTCATATTATACTGTTCCACATCCCATATAAAATGTGCAATGTAATAGGTATTTCATATTATACTGTTCCACATTCATATAAAATGTGCAATGTAATAGGTATTTTATATTATACTGTTCCACATCCCATATAAAATATGCAATGTAATAGGTATTTCATATTATACTGTTCCACATTCATATAAAATGTGCAATTTAATAGGTATTTCATATTATACTGTTCCACATCCCATATAAAATGTGCAATGTAATAGGTATTTCATATTATACTGTTCCACATTCATATAAAATGTGCAATGTAATAGGTATTTCATATTATACTGTTCCACATCCCATATAAAATGTGCAATGTAATAGGTATTTCATATTATACTGTTCCACATTCATATAAAATGTGCAATGTAATAGGTATTTCATATTATACTGTTCCACATTCATATAAAATGTGCAATGTAATAGGTATTTCATATTATACTGTTCCACATCCCATATAAAATGTGCAATGTAATACGTATTTCATATTATACTGTTCCACATTCATATAAAATGTACAATGTAATAGGTATTTCATATTATACTGTTCCACATTCATATAAAATGTGCAATGTAATAGGTATTTCATATTATACTGTTCCACATCCCATATAAAATGTGCAATGTAATAGGTATTTCATATTATACTGTTCCACATTCATATAAAATGTGCAATGTAATAGGTATTTCATATTATACTGTTCCACATCCCATATAAAATGTGCAATGTAATAGGTATTTCATATTATACTGTTCCACATCCCATATAAAATGTGCAATGTAATAGGTATTTCATATTATACTGTTCCACATTCCATAACTAAACTAATTATTTTCAGTGCTAGTAAAATACAGTCAGAGACCATTGCCTGTTTTTTTTTTTTTTTTTTTTTTTGGTCCTTTAATTACAGTAAATCACATCTCCTTACAGTAAAAGGCTGCTCATTTGTCTCTGAATAAGAACTAGCACTATTGAATTGCCTACCTTTCACATATTGGTTTGGCTTATATAGTAGCAACATGTTGACGTCATATTTCAGTACTTTAACGTGGCATTCCATCCTTTTCACAAACTATTATATGCAATGAAACATCCTCCTGCTAGACCCACAAGATTGTACAGCACTTAATGATTCAGAGTTGTACTTTAACTTCCTTAATAAGGGCGTTTCTTATATTTCAAAACTGGTAGCACATTTGTATAACTTATCACATCTACAGGTGTTATCCCAATTATTTGGAGCATTCTGGAATTTATCCCTCTTTGTAAAATTAAAAGTCCCTCTTCACCTAAACAATAGTAACCAGCTTCCAATATGCTGACCTCTTCCTTTTCCAAATTCTTGAGAAACTATTTTCTAAAAAAAGTATTTATTAATTATAGAAATATAATGAATGTCTCTCGGCATGAAATCAGATAAATATTCGTAGATGGTTACTAAAATGAATGTGCTTCACTCCCTGCTACTTGGTAACCTGCAAGCTTTATCCTTCTCTGATTAGACCATTAAATGGTTTTGCAGTACCCTTACCAGCTATATGATTCAAGTACAATTGTAACATGTTATCATCCCCTGTCCCTTCAACTGCTGGTTTAACTTAGTCCTTAACCCAAGGATCTCTGTTCAGTCCATTCCTCTTCCCAGACTATATAAATCATCTTTCTACCAATCTTTGAAGTCTAATGTTGGCTTTATTCACAGACAACTTTCTGGTAAAAGGAAGTAAACCAGACTATGTTGTAGTTGAATAATAAGCTCAAAGTGACCTACATAAAAGATACAGCTTGTTCTTTAAATGCAATCTGTAAGGCAGTACTTCCAAAACCATCTCCATGTTGTTAAGCACTACCTCCAAACTCTTGACTATGTATCCCTTACACTGCTCAGACCTCTGGGGAAAATTCTACCAGCCAAACTAGGAGTTCTGGATCTTTTTTGTTTAATTTAAACCTGTCTATAAACTGTCACCACTATATCACACACAGTAATGGTCTATCCTAATTAAAACAAACTTTCAAAATAACAAGGCTTCTTACCTCTGAAGCACATCCATTCCATAGGAACAAATGTATTTATATGTAAGCAAAAATATACACATCCCTTAGTATCGCTTGGAAAGTCTCAGTCATTCAATGCTTAGAGGAAAAAAGCAGTGACCTGCTGACACTTGGATCCATCACTGCATACTTCTGCCTTCAAGCAACACACTGTCCATAATAGAAAGTGTCCTTTCTTTCTGTGCATTGCAATATATAAACTTCCAGTCATATATTTTGCCCTCCCTTACATCATCTACAAACTATAGCCTTTATCGTTGTCTTATCCCCTTAAGTGACAAACATCTGAACTTGTCACTTGTCTTTGGGATGAATAGCGACCATTAAATTTTAACTATGCTAAAAAATAACTTTCTCAGTTTCTCCGGTGCTTTTCTTGGGGGATTTTGTGGTAAACATCTGAACCTGTCACAAATTTCCCTTCCATCTCACCATTTCCAAACAAACTTTCATAGAACTTGTACTTCTGTACCTTCAACCATTACATCTTTTGTCACTATATCCTTCATTAGGATTTCATTCAGTTTTTCCTCTTTGACTCGTCTAAGTGAACATGTTTTTGAAAAACTAACCTCGTTGGATGGCGTTATACCATACTTACTTCTACCTTCTAGGTTTGTCCCTACTCTAAAGCTATTCACATGCAGAATGATATATTCCATGCCATACAACTTAGCTCTATATGTTTCTGTGTATTAATCTTATTAAGATAATATTTACTATATGCACTCTAAAGAATCACGCTAAGATATATGTAACCACAGACAGTCAAACCATTTTTGGAGTTATAAACATTCAAACCAAATATCCCTATGCATACTGTCATGCACTACAATAAATTTTGATTGACTGTGGTAGAAATTAAATCCACACCTGCATGCAACAAACCCTGACTGCACTGCACTATTGTTTTTCAGATATGCTTTTACTTCTATACTCCCTGTGCATAATGCAACATTGCCATTTTTGTTAGTATAAAGTACTTTAGGAAAAACTTCAGTGTGAGGCAGTGTACCTTCTTGCTCAAAATAAAAATAAATAAAATAATAAAAAAATGGATAAATGAAGCTTTTGCATATTCACAGCTGACTGAGGAGCCCACTCTTTACACCTGTTGGTTATTCATTTAATGATCTTCACAGCAGACATGTAACGGGCTTATCAGCCTACTATTTCTGGCTTTAACACTGCTTTCCTCCAAGTTTTATTTTCTCAGCTTTTATTTTGCTATCTGAGATAAACTTCATGTATTTATTTATTTTTTGGGGGGGGGGGGTGCTCCCTGCATCATCTGACAGCATTCTTACCCAGTGCCCCACATCCACATTATGTTTGCTACTGCTGATCCCCCTGGAATTCCTCCAATATTACCTCAGGCTGGCTGAGGAGTTTAAGGGTGTCCTGGGGGTCCTGGCCATCACCATTCCACTGGGGGATTTTGTATGCCCTACCTACTATCCCTCCGCTGGTGACAAGTGGTAATGTGCCAAGGTGGGAGTGGAATGGGGATGTCATGTTGTATTGCCCCAACACCCCAGCAGCTCATCCATGTTCACCTGCCCTCCATCAAGACCCCACCTCCCAACACATGGCATCCTCAGTCTCCACCAGCGATTGTCATGAGAGATGCCCATTTTACTGCCTACCTTCTTGGGATGGTAACACACATTCCTTGCTGCCACTCTGTTAGTCCACTAAGCCGGCAATCCAACCTAGGTCACATAGGCCATAGTCAGGGCTTTATCGTTTTACACAACCACAGTTGTAGAGACAGACCTTAGGTCAAATTGTTCCTGTTTGTATTGCAGTGTAGCCTGTCTCCTGTGTATTTCTGTACTGACCCACAAGCTCCAAATGCACATCACCATTGTTTGACCAAGTTATATTGATTATTATATAAGACAATTTTATTACTGTTCAAAAACAAGCACATTGATTGGACAGTCCAACCAGCATATCCACGGTGAATCAAGCATATACCAAAAGAAAAAGGTCCAGTGGCTGAAGTAGTATTGAATGACCAGACTTTCTACTATATACTGAGGAGCAGAGCAAAATGTAAGAAAATCAGGTGTGTTCTGCAAAACTAAACAAACAGAAACCAATCTGAGTTTCCTTATATTTTTGCTATGTCCCTCACAAAAACTGTATTTTTTAAACTGTTAAAAAAATAAACAGTAATGAAATTCTCTGATGCTTCTCCTGTACTGTACTGATTTACTGTACAAGCGTGGGAATGTACGCCCCATACACATGCACAGCACATGAATCTAGGGAAGGCAATGCAGAAGAGACCTGAAATGCCCTTATACAATACAGTATTTTAGAAAGGTAGGCATTTTCTTTCTTAAGAAATGCAATTGTATAATACCAATAATTCACTCCTGTCTGAGGGTATATCAGGATTTACTCATGCACAGTCACTGATTATTGCTTAATTATTCAATGTACCATTTTACTTAGATTTTATACATCATTTTTTTCATATCGTAGACACAGTTCTCACAATATATACCAGGCTATCCCACGGCACTCCCTCAGTCACATTGCTTCTCATTCGTCTTGCTTAGACTATACTCACATTGTTCCTATCCTTGCATTCATTATGATTTTGCTACATTCAGCAACCCTGCACTCATTTCTTATGCCAGAGTTCATACCAGAAAAAAAACCCTACAAATGTAACCAGCATTAGAATGTCTGTATATGTAAATGAAAGAACATTTTCCTCATACTGCACACAAAAAGCTAATTGTAGTTTGTCATTAATGTTTGTTTAATAATTTGAGGAAACAGTCATTATGCAACATTTACATTGTCTATAAAGTAGTAGTTAGTTGATATTTTGTAGGATATGTTAAAGGTATGCTCTTCATAGCTATGTGCTCTCTTTTATACCCATTTTATGGTATCCATTGGTACATTCAGAATTAAATGTAAGCATTCAGAACTGGCATTGCAGCAAGCAAATGGCTTATGATAAATGTGTTTTTAAATATTTGCACAAAATGGCTCCCCTCAATCAAAGAAGATTATTGTAAATAAATCTTTTAAAAGTTGATAAAAAATCATACAAAAAAAAAACAAATAAAAAAAACTTCCAGTATCAAATTATACAGCATGTCCTTTTAATTCTGTAATAGATGTGCCTTGTTCTCCTGTACAGAGCAACTACTTTACTAAGTTTTTTCACGCTGATATAGATTATTATCCCTGAATGCATTTTTTAAATAAAAAAAACACATCCAAATTAGATAAACTGCATTTATTATTTACTCTTTTCATCTTTATACTAATTACACCCTAATTATGCATTCATAGTCAGCTGAAGATTAGAGGGTGGCCACGGTGGTGCAGTGGTTAGCACTGTCCCCTCACAGCAAGAAGTTTCCTGATTCGATCCTTGGCTGGGGTGCCTTCTGTGCGGAATCTACATGTCCTCCCTGTTGTCGCGTGGGCTACCTCTGGGTGATCTGGTTTCCTCCCAAGTCCCAAAGACATGCTGTAGGTGGATTGGACACTCTAAATTGGCCCTAGGTGTGAGTCCGTGCATGTGTGTGCCTTCCATGGAAAGTTGGGCACCGGGCTGGCAAATCAACACCGTAAAACTTTACTGCCAATCATGAGTGGACAGGTGATCTGCTGTGGCGACCCCTAACTGGAAAAAGCTGAAAGAAGAAGAAGTCAGCTGAAGATTAGAATAATGCATCCATTTCTGTTATGTAATAATCTCAAGTTGATACCCGATTAAAACACACAATATGCAGATATTAATTGCTTATTCATCGCACACATGTGCATATGATAATCTCTTGCTTTCTCTGGATTATGGGTGTGCACTTGTATGTGTTTGTGTGTGTGTGTGTGTGTGTGTGTGTGTGTGTGTGTGTGTGTGTGTGTGTGTGTGTGTGTGTGTGTGTGTGTGTGTGTGTGTGTGTGTGTGCTTGCAGATATATATATATATATATATATATATATATATATATATATATATATATATATATGCATAAGGCATATGTATGTACTGGTGAAATATTTGACAGCTTAAAAATGTTGTCTATATTACAAGATCGAAACTTTAGTTAATTGTATAACTAAAGATAGATCTTGTAATATCGAAAGCTAAAAACCTCGAATGGACGATTTAACACAGGGAAACACTTACCTTGGCCGCATGAAAAAAAAACTTTTAATCCCAAACCAAGTGGGGGGGTCTTCACCCCCACACCCTCCCCCCCCCCCGATGTGGGTGGTTGTGCCCTCCACATCCCCCCTAACTAAATATACCAACCCTGAGATCGCTCCAAATTGCATAAAAGGGTATATTCCACATAACAGCCAAGGGAAGTGTTTCCCTGCATTAAATCGGCCGTTCGAAGTTTTTAGCTTTCAATATTACAAGATCTATCATTAGTTATTCGATTTAAGTTTCGATCTAGTATTATACAATTCCTCCCCTAAAACGTGCACGCTGACTGGCCAGCCCAACCAGCGTGCCCGTTGTAAATCCCTCAATATACTAACGGAAAAAGGTCCGGTCGCCCGGACTTTTTCCGTTAGTATAAAACACTGTCTCGCTATGTTAAAAGAGTTTAACATAGCGACAGGTTTAAAAAGCAACAGAGATCTCCGTTGCTTTTTAAAGCTGTCTCGCTATGTTAAACTCCTTTAACATAGCGATACAGTAAAGCAACGGAGATCTTGCGATCTCCATTGCTTTTTTTTTTAAAGCTGTCTCGCTATATTAAATGGGTTTAACATAGCAAGACAGCTTTAAAATAAGCAACGGAGATATCCGTTGCTTATTTTAAAGCTGTCTCGCTATGTTAAACCCATTTAACATAGCGAAACAGTAAAAAGCAACGGAGATCTTGCGTTCTCCGTTGCTTTTGCCCACAGCTCTGATGTACTGGGTAGGCATGCGCAGTACATCAGAACTGCCGCAGAATACCAGACAGCTGCGGAAGGTCAGTAAAGAGGCATTATACAATGCCATTATTTAAGAAAAGTAATTATTTCTTTTCTTAAATAATGTCATTGTATAATAGCAATAACCCACCTCTGGGTGTGGGTAATGCTGGATTTACCCATGGTTGGCTTTGTTTGTCCTCGGGCTCACCGGGACCAAACCACGCCAACCGTGGGTAAATCCAGCATTACCCACACCCAGGCATGGGTTATTGCTATAATATAGACCCTAAAAATGCAAAGTGTAGTGAGACAGAAGGCATCTAAGCAGTGTTGGTGGTTTGTGGTTTTCTCACTATCGTTGGCACACACGGTGTTATTACTGCATGAATAATGATGCAGTCAGACTTTAGCAATCATTGTTGGCAATAAACACAGTCTGGCTAGCAGACCTACAGGAATATAGATAGGCATGAGTGTAAGTGGTTATGGAGAGATGCAACTATTTTGTCAATATCTACAGTGGAACTGCAAATTCATTTGTCAAATCTATTCTTGGAATTTTTTACTGTGAAACTCAGCCATAAACTTCTGGCATGATTCAGTAATATGCTGCCCAAGCTAGATATCGTATCTACTGATTTTTCTGGGTTACTCTCTTCCACAGTAAAGCTTTTATCATATTGCACAGTAATGTCATGTGCGAATTAGTAATATTTGTATACTGCATAGTTTATATTGTTTTATACATTTAACAGCTGACCCATTGAACATAAGTGACCTAGCAGTACATTCTGGTCAAGTGATTTGCTCAGAGTCTCACAGTAGGCAATCAGAATTGGAAGGAATCAAACCCTGTGTCCTTGACTGAAGAAAACAAATCATTAACAGCTCAGAGCTTTAACTCTCTGTACTCATCTTACTCTAAGAGTGCACAATCATCAACACGTAGGGCTAATTACCTATTCATTTTGTTACACTGATAAAACCTTAACCACTTACCGTTCCATAGTCTAAAAATACCTAACTCCTGTGTGGCCTAGAAAGATTGCAGTTATTAACAAGTGTGTAGAATGTTTCATGGTTATTTCCTTAAAATGCACTCCAGCCAATAGTTCAGCACTTCACATGTAAAGCTTAGCGAAGAAGCTACTGTCGTCATTATGAAACCTGGCAATGATATTACCAGTAATAAAAATAGTACATGCTACAAATCGTACAGAATAGGAAACAGCAGTAAAAACTCTTTTCTTGTTTTTATTTTTCCCTGTAGGTAGGTAGAGGTTCTTCTCCACTAACATTTTCCCATTTTAAATTGATCGCCACTAAATAATTAAATACATTTTCTGCTCGGTTGAGCAGATCTCACTTAAACGTCATAGTTGAACCTGTCTGTGTGGAAGCAGCTGTTTTAAATACACAGAGTGTATCACTGGAGACAAATCGATAGGGTTTAAATTGAGTTTTGAGAGTTGGGCTACTTTAGATATTTATTTTATTAAAAATGCATTCTTTGTTAATTTAAACTATCTGAGTCCTATAATCTGTCAAACCAAGGGAATGTGCCTATACAAACATTTTCATCTCAGCTTTTTTGACAGGTCAATATGCCTTTAAGTTATTATTTGATTTTTGCTTAAATCTTGCTTTCTCTTATTAACGCACATTCGTACTAAGAGATTTTATCCGTTATGTCTCACAGGTGTCACGTAAGAATGGAAAGAGCAGCCAGTTATTGTCATTGTCAGTGCTTCATTACAAATGAGGGGTATGGTGGTTAAATTGGGTGGGTGGGGGGCACTGAGTATGTAGACCGTACAAGAGGGTATCATGAAAATAGGCAAGAAACCCCATAGTTTAACTTTGCTATACTTATCCCCTCCTGCAGCCGCCCCAGTCATAGAGTTTCTTAAGGCATTTAACTCCCTCATATATGTTTTTTTTCTGGTACATCATCAAGCACTTTGGCTTCTAACACAGCCTTTTGTCCTGTTGCAAACTTCTTTCTACTCAGCCCTTTGCACAAGTGGTCATTGATGGACATTGTTTGAATCTTTTCCTTCTGAAATGAGACCAAGATGCCCACTTTCCCTGTATTTATTTATATTAGCAGTGAAATCCTAAAGCATTTTTATAAAAGAGCAATATTCCCACTGGGGCATTACACCAGCTGGATGTAACAAAGCTGCAGATTTCTGGTTTGCAGATAACTGCATACTCTGGCCTACTCAACCAAAAAAGACTACTAAAGAGATGTTATACTTGTTTAGCATGTTTGGAATCCTCCCACATTTTTGAGTAAATTGGGACAAAACATTTTTTTCCAATCTCAGTATTAGCTGCCTTCTAAAGCCTAATTGATAGAATAGGTACAGAGATGACATAGCTGGACATTTTATTAGGGCTAAAATACTGATTAAACAAAATATATTTCCTTTTACTGATCAATTCAGAGCAAAAACTAGTAGCTGAGTAATCTTGCCATTGCCCCTTCTTGTAAAGGAAGATTCAGTTAGGATATTCCTGCTTCTCAAATATCTACTCTTAGCTAGATATAACCCTGGATTAGGATTGTACCACCCCCACATACACACTTCTAAAGAAATCCAATAATCACTGTGAGTACCTCTGTTGTCACTCTTTGTTTTCCATCCACCGTGTCCCTCTCTTACCCACTCTAACACTATGGCTCTAGTCTTGTTCCTTCCTTCAGACTAATAATTGCCCTTTCTCCTTCCCCTCACCCATACACTCTTCTTTCCAACTACATCTCACATTCCTTTATGACAATACCAAACCCAAAGCTCATTTAGTCACCTTGTTATCTAATACAATCACTCTAGCTCATGCGCAACTGAAATACCTTATCTCTTTCTCCTTCACTGACTCAACCCCCCCTCCACCCTAAAATGTACCTCTTATCAAATCCCTAAAATGTAATTTAACAACTGACTTGCAACATTTAAGAATACTTTGCATGAAGTGCTTCAGTCATGATAGCAAATGCAACATTTCTGAATGTCAGCACTATAATAGCACACCATTGGTATCTGTCAATCAACCTCCTAACACCCTGCATCCAGGGCTTCTCATCACTTTAGCCCTCCCTAGCTATGCCTCTGAGGAGAATTTAAAGCCCAAATCAGATCTTACTTCCTCACCCCAATCAAAGGAGTATTAATGGGTCCATCCTAAATCTTCCACTTTTCTACTCTATTTATTAAACACCTACCTTTCATGAATCACCCGCAGCTCAATATTATTGTATAAACAATTGACAGCTTAGCAGCCAACTACCCTTAGAAACAACCACTCACTTGAAAACGCTGGCTTGAGCAAAACATAAACTTTTAACACCATGTCCCTACCATTAAATCAAAAATCAGCTCTTTACTTTTCTGGTCCAAAAAGATCTCCCACTATATCTCATCTAATCCCAGAGTAACCAAAGGCAAAATGATTCTTATTGCACAGCTAGAATATGGCTTCCCAGTCCTAGCCCCCAATGTTTCCAGGAATAATCTGACCTCAATCCAAACTACAGCTACCAATATCTGTAGATTCATCTCCCTCTGATTACAAAAGAAAACTTTAAAGCAAATTTCTACAAAAGGTAAAATGGTTTAAATAAAAAAAATGGTGCACCCTACTCCTAGGCTCCCTTACCTATAAAGTCTCAAACCTGCAGACTGTATCCCACCCCTTTTTTTTTACAGAAGATTAACTAAAAGACAAGTACCAAAAAACCTAAGATCACAGTTCCATAAAACTCCTTCCTTCCTTACCACTAAGAATATACTCCACGGTACTGAAGATAATTTCCAGTTACTAGCCTGCCACATTAAGGAATTTATCAGACTTGGGCATTCAGGGTACTGAAGATAATTTCTGGTTACTAGCCTGCCACATTAAGGAGTTTATCAGACTAGGGCATGATCACTCTTTTCCTACCAAGCTTTCCATAGCCAGCTTGTAGATATTCGATTTATCTGAATTGTACTGAACTTGTGTGGGCTGTGCTTTGTGAATCATATCCTAAATCCACAATCCTCTTTAAACTTTCTCACATTCTTGATAGAATGTTACTCTACCAACGTTGCCTCCTCCTCCCTGTCTCCTCTTCCCCACCTTCCTTCCATGTTTTCCTAATTTTTCCTTCTGTTTTATCTTCACTTCCCATGCACCTTACTGTATATAGTATATATCCTGCATTTTGATCCAGTTATGTAACGTCCTACAGCTTACATGATAACAGTTGTCTTTTTTTTTTCTTTCTTCGGTTACAGTTTTTTTACTAGTATTTTTAATTATAATGCTAACTATTTACTTGTAAAACATACTTCAATATTCATCTCTAGGCTTTATCCATTTGAAAATTACAGCTTTGTTATCATCAGAGGTTGAGCCTAAATATGGGTGGCTACTAGCTGAAAGTAAATTACATACATACATAAATAACTAAACTACAAACTAATGTGAGTTCTGATTTCTTTTTTTCTGGGACAACCACTCTGTTCATATCATAAGGAAAAAAATAATGTTCTATTATAAATTAGAAGCTATAGACTAACACATCTCAGAACTTTCAATAAAACAAGCAGATAGTATTATAAGTAATAAATAAGAGCAGAACTTTAGCTTGTAGTGAATTACTGCTGCGGCCTAAAATGCCAAATTCTGTGAAAACTGTGTGTAACATTCATATAGTCCACTTTTGTGATTTAATGGAATCCATCCTCAAAAATGGAAAATCAGTTCCCCCTCGAAATATGCAGTCTAGGTTGGATCAGAGATATAAATAATGAAAATAGTTGGATGTACTGGTGACTGAAAGAAAGGCAAAGGATATGGGATGTCTTTTGGTCCAGAAGAATCAGAAGACAGACTGACATGGACACAGAAGAAGTAGACAGCAGTACTATGTAAGTCACTGATAAAGGGCAGACTGGTCTGGGGACAAGGACTACACTAAAGGCTAATGGGTAACACCAATTGCTATTCACTGTGAAGATTCAAGAATAGTACACTGTAACTACTGGGATTAAATGCATGGATCATGGAGAAATAAATCCCTTAAAGTTCTTAACATGGTGTTTTGTGACACTCAAGTACCAAACATACAAACTCTGATTCTTCTCAATACTTTGACTTTATAAAAATGAACTACCATTCAGTTTGACATCTGCTGTAAGCTCTAAGACATGTTACACATCTGGACATGTTGCTAAATGTCAGGAGTCTAAACATGAAATCACACTCATTGCAAGCATTCTTAACCCTGGAAGATGCTGACATCTGTGCAGTCACAGAATCATGGTTCCAAGTTGTGGAGAGCACTCCAGCCATACCAGGTTATTCATCCTACCATACATTCAGACTTCAAACCATGGGCAGCAAAGCAAAAGGAGGTGGAGTTGCAATGTATATAAAAAACATACACACCTCCAGGCTTGTCAAACAGTATGACATACAGGAGACACTCAAGGTGCAGTTAACTGTTGACAAGACACCTATTCAAATCATAGCTAGCTACAGGCCCCCAACTTTTACTCGATATGCCCACTCCGCCAATCTGGACCTCTTTGAATCTATCAAGATTCAACCCTTTACCCTGATCCTAGGTGCCTATAAGTATCCAACCATAGATTGGAAGAACTACTCAGGCCAAAACACAAATGTCCAGAGATTCTTTGATTTTGTCTTTGCAAATGCCTTGGACCAGCTGGTCGACACACCCAGAATAGGTGATAATATCTTGGACTTGGTATTAACCAACATGAGTAACTACTGTAGTATCCCTACAGGGTCATCATCCCTGGTAAGATCCGACCACAAAGCAGTCACTTTCAAAGTCACCATCTCCTCCAACCCCACCCCAGCTAGGGTCAAAAATATAAACTTCTCCAAAACTGATAACAACCTCCTGAAGGAAGGTATAAACAGCTTCACAGCCCCATTCCCCCCTCTATAGGAACTGGCACAAATGCCCAAACCTACAACAAAGTACTATATGAGCTTTTATATAGCCGCATGGAATCAGTAAAACCCAGCAAGACAAAATCCTCCACCTCAAGGAAGAGTAAACCTGTCTGGTGGACATCTGCAATAAATAAAGTCTCTAATAAAAGAAAAATAGTGCTGTCTAGGACCAAGATGGAGCAGGTGCTTAACTGGGAGCAATCTCTCCTTAGCCTGAACAGGCAGATAAGAGCACTAGTTAAATACTCCAAAGCAAACCTCAAGTCCAAACTGGTCACACCTGCTAAAGACAGTCATAAGGCCTTTATCGCATATGTCCACAATCTCAAAGCAAGCACTCAGATCTGCTCAAAACTGCTGGTCAATAACACCACATACACAAATGCAGTAGATACAGCCAACCTGATGGCAGACAGGTTCAGTGAAAACTTTACCCTCTGTCCCCCCATCAGTATATCAGGACATCCCCAGAACCTGCCCCCCTCCCTTTATCTCTGGGAAGCAAGTCATCACTGCCCTCTCAAATGCAAAAAATACAGCCTCCATGGAACTCAATAACATCGCAGGCTGCATCC
Organism: Protopterus annectens; assembly: GCF_019279795.1. NCBI lineage: Eukaryota > Metazoa > Chordata > Ceratodontiformes > Protopteridae > Protopterus > Protopterus annectens. The sequence goes on along the minus strand of NC_056743.1, from coordinate 1,826,485,390 downwards.
TACATGAACTCAGGCAAGTACTTGCAGCACCATTAGGCACCCTATTCAACCAAAGCTTGAGTACCAGCTTCATCCCAACCAAGTGGAGGACAGCCAGTGTCATACCTTTGCACAAAGGGGGAGTCTCCATCGATCCTGGAAATTATAGACCTATTAACCTAACTAGCCTGATCTGTAAGGCCATGGAATGGATTATCATGGACTTCATTAACAAGGACATTGGCAACCTCCAAACACTCGATCCCACACAGTTTAGTTTTGTGAAGGGGAGGTTATGCCTGCTAAATCTGGTCGACTTCTTTGAGACAGTCACCAAAGTCGCGGACAAGGGGAAGATGATGCACCCCACTTACCTTGACCTGGCCAGAGCCTTCAATACTATTTAGCACTTGGGAATAATAGATAAACTCTATCAACTAGGCATCGACCCATATGTTACCATATGGGTAGCAAACTGGCTCACTGATAGAACCCACCTAGTCAAAAGTCTCAAGCAGTAGACCCATAATGAGCAGTGCACCCAAGGGTTCAGTTTTGGGGTGTCTGTTGTTTGAAGGCCAAAACCAGTGGGCTACGATTGACCATATTTGCAGATGACTGCAAGCTGGACACTGTCATTTTTTCCCCTAGTGATGTGGACATCCTCCAAGATGCAAAAATGCATCATCATCGTCATCCCCTTTGCAGAGAGTGACTTCCACATAAATTATCAAATTAATAACAATAATAATGCAATCAGTCATGAGGAATTTGGGCTCACAGGTTGATAGCAAATTGACTTTTGACTGCATATTACCTCCATTGTATGGAAAGCTTTCTGCATGGCCTAGCTTATTAGGAATGGGATCTCGTCCAGAAACAAGGTGGTCATACCATCCCTGTATTTTTCCCTTATAAGACCCATTATCGAGTACAACACCCATTTTGGTATGTACCTCACAAAGCACATTCAGCAACTAGAGAGACCAAAGTGGTTCCTCACCAGGAGAATCCAGGGCCCCAAACATCTACCCTGCACAGACAGGCTAAAAGCCCTTTCCCTCTACTGAGTCTCATACAAACTCCTCCGATGTGACCTCTACCTGGATGCAAAGCAATCTCTGACCAAGCACTGATGGGACTGCTGCACATCTGGAAATCAAGCTCCACTCAAGTAACCCACATGTGCAACCTCAACCTGGTCTGTCACATTAATATGACTTGTTGGTGGGACAGATCAGTGTCCCAGAGACTCCCCCTTCTGTGGAATAAACTCCCTCTCCATGTCAGGCATAGTACCTCATTAACCCTTTTTAAGTGCAACCTGGATAACTGGATGGGGAGCAGAAAATACACCCCTGGGATTTCACCTATATCCCTCCTAGAAAGGGACATCAGGTGCTGACTTGTTGGAAAATGGTCTGAATTCTTGGCTAGGCTTGTAAGGGCCTCAGGGCCAATAGCTTAGTAACTTCCTATGATCCTATGATTATATATTTAGTGAACAGAGTACATTATTTCTCTCATATTTCCTGTTCACGACTGCTTCTTCTCATAATGTCCTATTTAATATGTTGTATAATTTGTACTCCGTGTAAATTTATACTTTCCTCTGTATCCACATTGTGGTGTGCCCATAGTCATTCTATTCTCATTGTTTTCTTTCTTGTATTTCCAAAATCCATAGAGATTTAAATGATCTGAATAGGTGACTGCTCTGGGAGTTATGTGATTTCAAGATCCAGAGTATGTCATGCTTTATGAGTTTCACTGATTAGCTAGGTCAGACCATGTGATTTACAACATGGTGTAATAACGCATTAATGATGCAATCTGGCAGAAGCTTTGAAAAATAACTGCTTGGTGGCAGAATATCATTATAAGAATGTGAACGAAAGATCAGGTTGTTTCATTTATTTTAATGACTCGGTAGGAACCAATGAAAGATTTTTTATTTATTATGCAGGGAAAAAGTTAATGTGTGAAGAACAGCTACTGATACAGTTTTGAAATTTATTAGCTAGATTTTTAAATTGATAATTAGAAGAAAGCTGCTAGAGTGTTTGCATATATATATTGTGCTGATATATATATATATATATATATATATATATATATATATATATATATATATATATGGATCAGTGTCATTTCGCCGAAATTCCATTTTGCTGAAAATTTCTGACATAGGGTCCAAATCACCGAAAATCCATTTCGCCGAAAATAGTGCTGACTGACAGTGTATATGTCCTTTTCCCCACTGTAGTGTGATCTCGGAGTGAGAATATTAAAGTAGGGGGGTGTGAGAGGCATGGCCCCCCACAACAGGGAGTGTAGCCCCCTACCCAGTACAGTTTAATATTGTCTAGTATTGTTTTATATTTTCCAGTCCCTATTAAAAGGGGAAGTAAGTAGTTTATCACCTGAGTAGGTGGAGGGCTACGTCCCCCGTACCCCCCACATCCCCCCCTACATTAATATTCTCACTCCGAGATCACACTACAGTGAGGGAAAAGGGCATATACACTGTCAGTACTATTTTCAGCAAAATGGATTTTCAGGGATTTGGACCTTATGTCAGAAATTTTCGGCGAAATGGATTTTCAGCGAAATGTCATAGACCCATATGTGTATATATATATATATATATATATATATATATATATATATATATATATACATGGGTCCACTTCTTAATTTCAAAATACCAAAATCTCGAGTTTCAAAATATCGAACACAGAAACTCGAGATCTTGGTATCTTGAAATTAAGAACCCTCCCTCCCAGAAAAGTAAATGCATCACCCCCCACACACCCTGCAACTTAAATATATTACCTCAGAGATCATGTAACAGTACTAAACGGTGCAGAATGGGAATTATACCATCCCCTTCACTGTAGTGCGATCTCTGAGGAAGTATATTTAAGCTGCAGGGGGTGTGGGGGGTGCAGGGGGGCTTGCCCACCTGCAATAACAGGATTTTAAGCTTTTCTTCTTTTTTTTTTCTTCTTCTTCTTCTTAATTTTGAAATTCAGAATCTCGGGATTCTGAGTATGATATTCAAAAACTCGGGATTCTGTTCTTTCGAAATTAAGAAGTGGACCCATATATATATATATATATATATATATATATATATATATATATATATATATATATATATATATATATATATATATATATATATATATATATATATATATAAAACATTGCCATTTTAAGATTAATTTGTAGTGTTGCCTTTTTAAGACTGTACATACCCCATAATGCATTGCAGTTCTAGACTAGAGTTCAGATAGTAAACATTGTTTCCATTTAGCTGCTATGTTGCTGAAAATAAAAATGACTTGTCTGACTAAACTGATGGTATATTCGAACATTTTGGACTTTACCAAATAGTATTATCTGTTATCCAGTAGTGACAAACTGACACTTATGAAAGCAATATTAAAAATGTTGTAGCATAAAAAATAAACTTAACTGACATTTTGAAAAGGCAGATGTACGTGCATGATTTATTGCCATCAAGCAGTGCCAATGACTCAGCAGGTCGCTCATTCATTTTTGATGCTGGAAGATCAGAAGACTGGGGCTTCTGTCATTATACCAGGTGCCTGAATTCGTATTTCTGCACTGACTCTGTAGTATAGCCCTGTGGGTGTGCTGCACTCCTCAGGCATCATCTTTCAGATCAATGAGGTGTTAAACCAAGGTCCCATCTGTCTCAGTTAGTGATAGCTCAGGGGGATACTAAAAGAGCTCATGACATTTGTTACGGAAGGACACAGGTAAAAATAAACATCCAAATAACATTAATTATACATTACAACATAAATTAGATAAACATGAAATGAATATAAAAAATAAGCAATTGGAACACCAACATGCACATTAATAGCCTTAAAAGTAATAACCCGATAAAACCTGAACATGGACAGTTCTGTAAATAAGGAAATTAAGTATACTATGTATGTATGTCTATACCTGTTGAACTACCAGCTATTACAGTAGAAAACAAATGGTCCTTTTTATGTAATAAAAAGTTCAACTATTACATTGTTCTTTTTTATGCTCATCTATACCACAGCATATTGTTATAAAGATTAAACTAAGGTAATAAATAATCTTTTAATATATTTTCCTAATAAACAATTTATTACTGTCATAACCCTTTTATATCATTAATCAACCAGTATCCCTGTTTTTAACATTTTTTTATATCTCTTAAACTGTCTTGGATAATCATCAGCACATTTCTTGCTCTGACCAGAAATTTTCCACTTATAATCCAGTGTGACCCATTTAATAAATACAATAAACACAAAAAAACGCTAAGATGTATAAATTAACTCTTTCACAACTTCAAGAACTTTTGCATAAAAAACTTTAATTACCACTTTAGTCTTACTTCAATCAGACTTCATCAGAAACTTTAAACAATTTAAATGCCATTCATTTTATAACAGACAAAAGGTCACATCAGGATTAACTAATTAACTCAACAAAGTCTCAGAATAATAAATGAAAAAGTAAAACACACATAATACTGCTTCAAAACAATTTAAATCATAACATGCTTAATATTGACACTAATTACAACAAAATAATAATGTTTCTATTCTCATTTCAAGCCCACATATTAAATTCACATATTGACCAGGGAGTGACATTTCTGCCAGTGAATTTTATGCAAAAAAAAAATCTAAATTCCACAGAAATGGTGCATTCCATTAAAAATACATTGCATTTCAGGGATCTCCTCATAGGTTTCTTATAGCCACATTCTTAAACCTGCCATTTTATGCTTAAAATAATTCAGTTAATATCATATACATAATCTGTCATTCTTGTATCATTTAATGGCATAATAGTTAAAGTTTTTATCTCACATACACAAGGTACAGAGTTTGATTCTTACCTTTGAAAAGAATTTGGCTTGGCTTACAAATGACATGAGCAAGGACAGTTACTCTAATACTTACCTTTGAAATTATCAGTTAATAAACCCTTCCATTTAGTATGATCCCCTTTATATTCTTTCTGTTTAACTATACATTTATTGCTAATCTGCTTCCACTTTCTTTTATCAGTTTTGGAACCCCAGAGAGCGTCAGCATTTTCATCATTTCAGTCTGTTCCATTTCATCTGTAATTGTTTTCATTGAAATTGTCTTATCGTTCTCACTTTTAATTACCCATTTAACGATTCCCAGTTAAATCAACCTCCCATAATCATATATTTCTTCTAGCAAAATATGATCTTCCTCTTTTCCTGCTAATTATTATTCATATCCCGGATCTGACATTCATCATCTGTTATTCAACAGACTTCATACCTGTAGCTCACTGGTAAGCACCTTGTGAATGATTTTTTATGAGTGTATGCAACCAGAGAGTGACCGTATTGTAAACGGTGATTACACTTAGAAAGCTTCACGTCTGTCACTTAAATGTTGTTGAATTTCCTGCACTGAGAGCAGCGCCTAAGTCCTCTAGGTTAAAAATAACACCTCTATCTATCTATAAGTGCATACTATTTTGGAGATGTTTTACTTCTGTGTTAAAATAATATAACTTGGGTTGCATTTCCATGACTCCATCTATTAAACCATAGATAATACATATAGTCTAGTCCAAAGAATTAGAAGGTTTTTGTTAACTATATGATATGAACAAAAGAGTTGCATTTTGCACCTAGGTTTTCTTTTGAGGAATGAGTGTTAAATTAATGTAATGTACAAGAGTTCTCATTATTTGATATTTTGCCAAAATTCTGATAATGATATTGTCATTAAAAAGTGTTGAAATCTGTGGCTATGTCCTCCTTTGACAGTGCACATAAATGAACAAGTGTCTTGAAATTATTAACATTAAATAATCATTCTCATAAAATAAAAGTACCCCAGCAACATCTGTGAAAGTTTTTTCCATACTGCTGCCATTTCTGACTTTTTTCTAAATTTTCACCACCTATTCACCATCCTTTGAGTTTGATTATGAATGTTATCTTCTTATGCCATTTCTCATGCATTTTACTTTATGATTCATAGGTTCATAGGTTGGTACTAGGCTATCAGCCCTAGGGCCTATACAAGCCTAGCCTTAACAATTCCATGGATATTTCTTCCCACAATATTTACTTCCCTGGACCCCTGTCTAGCAGGGTGACCAATGTGATCCCCAGGTTGAATTTCTTATCTCCCAATCAAACATCAAGGTTCGTTTTGAAGAGCGCCAAGGAGGCGCTCTGCTTGACATGTATGGGCAGTCTGTTCCAGAGTCTGGGAAGTCTCTGGGTCAGGAACTTATCCCTCCAGCATGTTTTGTTCATGGTGATGACAAGGTTTAGATCCCTGGAGCGTGTGGCTCTGAGGGATTGGGATTTCTTTAAGAGGAGCATGTCCAACAGCTCAGGGTTTGACATGGCATTGTATGTTAAGCAGAGATCACCTTTGAGTAGACGATATGCCACAGAGTATAGCTGGAGTTGTTTTAAATGGTCAGCATAGGGCATCTGCTTTAGGCCTGTGATTCTTTTAGTGAAGTATTTCTGCTGCCTTTTCAGATGATGCAGATGTCTTGTGAGGTACATACCAAACGGGGCATTGTACTCTATAATGGGTCTAATGAGGGGTGAGTACAGTGGGACAATGACCTCCTTTTTTCTGGATGAAAAGCCCTTAGTGATGAGGTGTGACACATAGAAGGATTTCCTGATTGTTGTGGTGATGTGGTTACCAATGTGGTTTTCTATTATTGTGAAATAAATAGCCAATTTCCACACCATCCTGAGAAGAAGCCATTCTTATCCCATTATGGCATCTCATACAATCCTATTTCAGGAAGGGTAGGCACTATGATATTTCTTATAAGCAGAGCAACAATTTTATTTTCCATTTGTATGTTTTCTGGTGGGACTTGAAATTCTTCGGTTTAAGGAATATCTGCTGTGATACATTTGCAACGATTTTTCCTCCTGCAAAATTTAACTTGTTCTGTTCACTGTTTCCTTCCTCAATGACATGTATCATATCTTCATCAAAAGAGAAACTCCACCTACACAAAACAGTAGAAATGTCTAAAATGTATTTTAATGATTCTAGAAGAGCAGGGAGATTTCCTGTTATATTGACATGGATTTTCTACAGTCAGTAGAGAAACCATCTTAGAAGTTTCTGTAAATGATAGATTCTGAGAAACCTACTAAAACAACAAAATGAAATAAAGGAATAAAAATAAAATGAAGCCTAGTGTTCAAACACAATCATATACATTAAATAAACAGTACACAGTGGTAGCTAATGTCTTTTGGAAAGGACAGTCAGCCCTGTACCCCAAGTGTAACATCCTCAAAATGTCAGAAACAGCAAATTTCAAAATGTACTCTTACACATTTAAAGAACAACCTGCAACTCCAACTGTAACACCCCTGCTTTGTGGATTGGCAATTAAAACTCCTCTGCTACACACACACACACACACACACACACACACACACACACACACATATATATATATATATATATATATATATATATATATATATATATATATATAGTAGCAGACTCCAAATCCGACTTCAGACCAGTGACAAGTAGAGTACCACAGGGTTCAGTCCTGGGTCCTCTCCTGTTTGGTATCTACTTCTCTAAAGTACAGGCTAACATAGAAGGTCTTTGGATAATGAAGTTCGCAGATGACTAGGAGCCATAATCAAAACTCCTAACGATGTGGACATCCTACAAAAGGGCCTCACTGAGACAGATGCCTGGTGTCAAAGCCATGGCCTCAAGCTCAATGCTAAAAAGTGCATTGTCATCCACTTTGGTAAAAACTCTGTACCCATGAACTACAACATAGGCGGTAGTATGCTTAACACCGAAAGTGTGATAAGAGACCTTGGGACACAGGTGGACAGTAGTCTCTCCTTTGATAATCACATCGCCACAGTAGTCAAGAAATCCGTCTACGTGGCACACCTCATCACAAAAGGTTTCTCATCCAGAAAAAAAGAGGTCATTGTTCCCCTCTACTCAGCACTCATTAGACCCATTATAGAGTACAGCACCCCTTTTGGTATGTACCTCACAAGACATCTACAACAACTGGAAAGGCCGCAAAAATACCTCACAAAGAGGATTACCGGCCTCAAACAGATGCCCTACGCAGATCGTCTCATAAAACTCCAGCTTTAATCCGTCGCATATCGCCTACTCAGGGGTGATCTCTGTCTAACATGCAAAGCTATGTCAAACCCATCTGTTGGACATGCTGCACTTAAAGAAATCCCAATCCCTCTGAGCTACACGCTCTAGGGACCTAAACCTTGTCACCAGAATAAACAGAAGATGCCGGAGGGATAGATTTCTGTCCCAGAGACCTCCCATACTGTGGAATAAACTACCTATCTATATCAAACAAAGCTCCTCATTAGCACTCTTCAAGAAAAATCTTGATGATTGGATGGAAAATAATTCACCCCGGGAATCACCTCTGTGGCTCTGCTCGACAGTGGCACAGGAAAATAATTTTCTTGGGTGGCAAAAGCCAGGGTACCTTTTTGGCTGGGCTTGTATAGGCCCCAGGGCTGATAGCCAAGTACCTACCTATGAACCTATGAACCTATATAGCATATATATATATATATATATATATATATATATATATATATATATATATATATATATATATATATATATATATATATATATTTATATGATATATATATATATATATATATATATATATAATGATGGGCGGCACAATGCCAGGGCACCTCTATGGACTAGGCTTGTAAAGGCCCCAGGGCCATTAGCCTAGTACACACCTATGAACCTGTGCGTCTGTGTGTGTGTGTGTGTGTGTGTGTGTGTGTGTGTGTGTGTGTGTGTGTGTGTGTGTGTGTGTGTGTGTGTGCATGAGGTGTATAACTTCAATGGTAACAATAATCAAGAGCCAATACGCACACCACCGGGTGGCTCAGCCTACCATGACTAAATGTATCACTCTCTCTCTTTATATATATATATATATATATATATATATATATATATATATATATATGAGTCTACTGCTTGAAGTTTCAAAACTTCAAATTTCTTATGATCGACACCACAAGATTGATGTTGTGAAACTTTCAACTGTTTAAATAGAAATTGCTGTACAGTGCGGATTGGGAAATTTACCATTTTCCTCACTGTAGTGTGATCTTGGAGTTGGTATATTTAATTAGCAGGTGGTGTGGGGGGTGCAGGGGCACACCCCCCTGCAAGAATATAAAAAAATAGCTTTTATTTATTTTTTTTAAGTTTCATAACTTCAGTCAATCTTATTGTCTCAACCCTAAGTAATATGAAATTTTGAAACTTCAAACTTTTAAATAGACATATCTATATATATGTGTGTGTGTGTGTGTGTGTGTGTGTGTGTGTGTGTGTGTGTGTGTGTGTGTGTGTGTGTGTGTGTGTGTCTGCGTCTGTCTATATATATATAGAGAGAGAGATAGAGCTAGACAGAGAGAGTGAGTAGGTATGAGAATGATGCATTTTAAAGTACAGGAATAATCCAAGATGCCACAGTCTTGGAATTAGTATGTATTCTTCCTGTTCACATTTACATTCTTGTTCTAAGGATTGCTTTTCCATTCTTTTGACTTTCAAAGTTCTTCCTAGATATTCAAGGTCATTTTGGAGAAAAACTAAAGATATTTGTGCAAGAAGCTACAGAGGGCAGTGCAGTGGTGCAGCAGTTAATGTTGTCACCTCACAGCAAGAGGTTCTCTGGTTCAATTCTTAAGTGGGGTGCCTTATGTGTGGAGTATGCATGTCCTATCTGCGTTCACGTGGGTTTTCTCTGGATACTCCAGTTTCCTCCCACATTCCAGAGACATGTGTCTGGACTGTTTCTCCCTGGGTCTCCACTGAAAATAGGTTCTGTAAAAGTCAGACTGTCTCCACTGAAAATAGGCTCTGTCCTAGTCAGACTTTCCCAGTCAACAAATGTTAAATAAATATATATCAGGTGCTTTTATTAACATCTGCAGATTTTTCTTGTATAGCTCTTGACTGTAGTGTAAAAAGCGGAGATGACAGATGTATTACACAAAACTTGGCTACTGAGTTTTTAAAACAAGGCACTGCTGGTCCAAATGTCTTACCATAGTCAGAAGTGTAACACATGTATATTACATGAAATGTGTTGACAGGAACACTAATTGTTCATGGAGAATAGTTTACTGTTCAGATGAAACCACCAAGATGCTGTCACATTATCATAACAAAATAAGGGATTGGCTAGTCAAGGTAGACTCAGGTGAATTCTAAGATAACAAGACAGTGGTGTTAAGCTAGAATTAAATGTATTAATTCCATTCGGCCAATTCTAATATCACCTAAGGCTGGATTACTGAGTACAAATCCTCTATATTTTGATAATGGAAGTAATGCATCTCAAGCAATGGTAAATTCAACATCAGTTGCTAGCAGATTCCTTCATTCATTTGCTGATCATACCTACAAAATTCATGCAACATCATTACAGTTCGCACTCAAATTTAACTGAATGCATATTCTGTGAGGCAACCACACTATATGTTATCAAAATAGCAACTTAATATCAAGTTTAGCATATGTGTGTGTGTATGTTTGTGTGTGTGTGTCTGTGTGTGTGTGCATGTATGTGCACATGTGTGTGTGTGTGTGTGTGTGTGTGTGTGTGTGTGTGTGTGTGTGTGTGTGTGTGTGTGGACAGATATAGATATTTCTATATCTATCTATATAGATTGATAGATATACATATTTACATATAATACATATATGTATACGTGCGTGTTTGTGTGCATATATTGCTTACAGACTCACTAACCATGAAGTTCTGTGTAACAGGCTATTCAGGCCTTCATTCCTTTGCACTAATCTAGTTCATAAGCTGTTCGATACAAATCTATTTTTGGCAGGCCTAGCATCAAACCCCTGATCTAATTGAATTACTGTTGCCTCCAATATGGCACCTGCTGATAATAAAACAGTAGTGGCAAGTACCCATAATAAACTTAGAACATTTACAGAGCACAGGCAACAGATGGGTAAACAGTAAATAATAAATGTCCATGGAAAAAGACCACTGGCACTCACTGCTTAAATTAAACAATATTAGTTTCCCATTAACACAGCTTTGAGTAGGATACGTTTTAAATCATTAACTGAAGCTAACAGCAACCCACAGTAACTTTATCAAATACCTGTTTACCATCTAGATAAGAGAGCAGGAAAAACATTAGTGTTCTTTTTACTTAAATGTATTGAACAAATGCAACTGATGCAATATGAGGACTTGGTAGGTCTGAATTCATGAAAAAATATGATCAGTCTGGACAGAAAAAAAAACAACAAGGTATAATAGTAACTGTGTCATAAACAAACTGAATAAGCTAGTTCAGTGGAGGGATAATGCAATTTTAATTGTTAATATTAACAGCTTCCCAGTTGTTCATGCTTCAGTGACCCTTGCTGTGTCTCAGACTTTGGAATTTGCTTTATAAAATAGAACAAAAAATAAGTGCATATATAAATGGCACTACAAAAGTAGCCAATATACATTTTAGCACTACAGAGTAGGATTTCCATAGGAAGATGAGTGTGTTCCATCTATAATCCACTCATACTAATTGTATCTGGTACTGCCTCCTCAAGAAGGGTATGCTCACCTGATTCGGCCTCTTGTCAAAGTGCTCCTTCCCCTTCCTTAGAATGTCACTATCTGAGGGCAGCATTTCTCTACTTTTGCTGAGACCTACCTTGCCAATGCTCTACTCACTGATTCGGAGTCACCTGATGGTTTACCAGAAACTTCATGAGGCCATCCAATTGCTATTATAGATGACCTACCCTTTCCAAACTCCTCCCACATCTTGGTGTTCAGCTAAGGCATTGCTACAGCTGCTGCCTTCTTGATCTTTCCATTCCTATTGGCCAAACCCTGAGAACCCCACAACACCATTTGATGGAAGGTTTCTTCTTATTTTGATAGATTCCCTCACTGCTAGCATCTACCAGCAGTTCAGAAGGTTACCAGCATGAGATGCCCCACCACTTTTCATAACAGTGTCATCTCCTGAAGTCTTGAAGAAAGTCTACTTAGACTCTATGACTCTGTCTTCTCCTGGAATATGGATTAGGGATTTCTGGAAATCGAAGTTGAATTCAAGCATCATTGAATAATCTCCTTGCTATTCCCAGGACAACATCATTACTTGTTTGGGTTTCCTTGATCTTTCCAGCTGTCATATCAGCTGTCTTAACCAACCACAAAAGGTGTCATTTCAATTCAGACCTAGGTATTCTGATACTAATTACATTTAAGTTACGTCTTGTGACTGAGAATGATGTTCTGAGGAGAAATCGATAACTATCCCATAAATCCAATAACAATTTGCAACTTGTATTTTGATCAGGCAAGCCATTCATCATAGCCATGCCCTTCACAGCTATCACCATCCTTCCCTCTATGAGCTCTGACATCTCCCAGTAGAACTATAAAGCCAACAGGCAGTACTAATAAACAACAGCACCTATTTTCTCCAAAGAAGGCTGAATACTTTGAGTAACTGATGGGTGCATATGCAAAGAAAACTCTCGGTGTTTTCCTTTTTGCAGCTCACAGCTGAAATTTGGTGACCCTTTCTTTGAAAGTGACACAAACCCCAAACATGCAGCAACATGATGGTGATTTAAGAGTGTCCCTCAACTGCTTGGATTTCTCTAGGGAGGAAGCCATAGAGCAGGACAGAGGCTACAGTGAAGTCCATATCAAACTGTCCCGCATCTGTAACCACATATGTGGCATCACACCATGATCCCCTTCCTAAGTGGATGGTAAGCCTGCATGGTTGCTAAATGCTGCTTTTTCTGGTTGAGCTCATCCAGGATATGAATTCTATCTTATTAGTAAGTATATTATTGGAAAGTAGCAATGTAGACTTAGTTTTAAATATGGAACAGTTGATCAGTTCTTTGCCTGGGAGGTGGACCATCCTGAATACATGTGTTTTTAAGTTAAAGAAAAGCCATACAGTCAAGTACCCTAGAATGCATTGAAAAGACCATTTGCTACTCACATCTGTGGAATAAGAGTTGCCTTTGCATTCTTACTGTTAATGCCACAAGTGGATATAACAACTGCATCCAGTCTGCAGTTTTCTGCAAAGTTAGTGCAAGAAAGTTCTTAGCATTAACTTCAGAGAAATAAATGCCAAAGAAATGCCAAAGAAGATGTGTCCAAGGATGTGGCCCCCAGTAAAATATCACATTACTCCTTGTAGAAGAGATACCAGCTAGATTAGCAGCGAGGGTTCTCTTACTGGGCAACATAGCAGGTAATTGTTACTTGGAAGCATTTGTGGGCCTATATCACATTGTTGAACTCTTAATTTATCAAATACCTAATCATTGAACCCTAATTGTCAAACTACCTATTCAGTAAACAACCTAATCATCGAAGTGGACTTCACTGAAAGATTTTTTCTTGGCAAAAACTGTGAAAGGTAAACTTTTTTTACATTTTTGCAAGTGGGCTGTGACCCCTTGCACCCCCACACCCCTTGCAAATTAAATATACCAAATGCAAGACTGCACTACAATGAGCTAATAGGTATATCATGGCCAGTTGTCATGTCAAGTCACACGTTTTTTTCAGGATGGCCAAGTAAAATCTTTCGGTGAATTCTACTTTGATGATTAGGCTGTTTGCTGAATTAGGTAGTTTGACAATTAGGGTTCAACGATTAGGTATTCGATAAACTAAGAGTTCAATGACATGATATAGACCTGAATTTATATATGATGCCTGCATGATAGATGGAGTCAAAGGCCTCAACAAGGACAAGATAATTGGTATGGAGCCTTGTCTTGAGCTTCAATGACTCACCCAAAGAAATCAATTAGGTTATAGAGGCAAGACCAGCTTTTTATAAATTTAGATTTTTGGGGCTGAATGGATTGAAAATTATGCATGTCATTCATTAGCTCAGCAGTCATGCATTCCATAACCTTGGAGATGGTACAAGTAAGAGTAATATGGCTACAATTATCTGTGTCAGTGTTGAAGACTTTCTTTTGTAGTGGCGTAAATATGGTTCTTCATGTTTCTGTACTGGCATAACGAAGATTCTTTATGTTTCTGATTATAATCTATGAAGACACATATCTTAAAATGATGATTTTGTAGGCAGGGCTGTACTGGAAAAAATGAGGAGGACATTTCGACAGGAGAGCATCAGACGTTGAGTGAATTTGTCTGAAAGGATACTTGCAATTGTTTCTCAGTTAGAATAGGATATGCCATTCAAACACATTTGGCATAGAGCTATTCTCACTTCTTAGCTTGATGGCGTAAATGGAAAAGTCCTTGTGGTTATCTTTAGTACTGAAGGCTATTCTTACATTATAGCTGGCTTTACATTATCTGATGGTATGTTTATGTGTTTTGTGTATCATTTTAGATCTCTTATATAATAGGAAAGGGGAGATGTCTTGCAGGAAGCTAACAACTTCTTACCTGTTGATATAAAATCGGGTGACGTGGAAATTCTACCATACAGGTTTACTTTTGAATTTAGTTCTATTCTTTCATAGCAGCTGGGTACAAACTTGTCAAATACATTCCTCTATAGGGGAACAGAATTTTGCAGCAAATGTTGGAATATCAGGTAAAGGGTCACTTGGAAGAATGGCCAGTTTATGTTTATCAAGAACGTCAGTGAATACTAAAAAGTTATTTTTTTGGACATGCAGGTTTTCTTTGGAGTTAAGCTGTTCTAAGTGGTCATTCTTGCTGGGCGATCAGATTTAACCAAGAGAATAGTGGCTCTTGTGACAGTACAAGCAAAGGGACAGTTGATATAGGCAATCATGCGAAGGGTGATTTACCTGGGATTACTTAAAATATGCTAGAAACATGAATAAAAAAGAAAATTCCTTAATGACCGAGAACATGTATTCCATATACATAAAGAGACCAGCAGAATAATGCCATATATTTTTTTATAAACCTTGTTATATATTTTGCATATTTGTTTTATAGTTTATATGTATTTAGTTTTATAAATGTTTTATGTTTTTAATAGGTTCCTTTAAAACACTGTTTACAGTTCTCAATGAAATTGGCTCATTAATAATCACATATTTCTAACTGTGATAAAACAGCTGAATTTGCCATCAATTTATCCTGATGCAGGTTCTTTCTGTACATAAAATGTTATCATTGTTCAAGACAAAGATGTCAAGAAATTCACCTCCAAAGTAGAATCTTGGAGTCCTTGTTTAAATGTTATACATTACTATCCCATGCAGCTGCAGTTTTACCTGTAGCATATGCATGTACTAATGTGTAAGCCATGGTGGTGCAGCGGTAGCATTGTTGCCTCACAGCAAGAGGTTCTTCCGTTCGATTCATGGCTGGAGCGCCTTCTGTGTGGAGTCTGCATGTCCTCCCTGTGGTCGAGTGGCGTTCGAATGACATGCATGAATGACCGTGCCTTTGTTGAAGGTTGGGCATCAGGCTGGCAGCTCGGCACCATAATAAACTGACTGCCAATCATTAGCAGAGAGGAAGTTCCGCTGTGGCAACCCCTAACTGGGAAAAGCCGAAAGAAAAACAAAATATGCATGTATGAATGTGTTCTCTTTTTTCCTCTTCCCTCGGCAGGTCTGGTTGTGATTGTAGAAGAGAAGCAACATTAATAACCTAGGCTTATGGCAGCAGATACCACTGCTTCTGAGCTGCTAGTTGTTACCAGTTGCACCACACAACAAGTGGATGTAAGGCACCCTTTTGAAACCTAACATGAGGGCTCCATTTTTACTGTTAATGAGATGGCAAAGGTTCTTCTTCTGATAGTGACCCCCAGGGGTCTCCTACTGTCTCCGATTGACAGTTGTAGTGATTATGGTGACCACAGTGTATCATGAGCTGCACATCTGCCCCACCAATATGGAGTACCTCATGGCATAGCTGCATGAGTAAGACAATCCACAGTCTGTGAAAATCAATCCAACTGGGATACAACCTGAACATGCCACTAACCATGGAAGTAATTGATACCAGTGTGTTTGGTCTCTGGAGTGGCTTGGAATCTGGCATATATCCTGTGAAATCCTACAGTAAGGTGGTCACCCACCTTATCTCATTCACTCCAATGGAGTCAGGATGTTTGCACTGTACCTTCCAATGGGTGGATCCTAAGCCTTTTGCCAGAATCAAATTATATCCTCACATTTCAAACAAATGTTCATATTTCTAGAACCATAGGAGTTATGAAAGAGGTATACATGGCAAACTCTTAAGCACAAACTGTTTTTATAGTGGTAATGTTCTTTTTTTATAAGTCACAGTAAATACAGTAACTATTACATTTGTAATATTTAGTAAACAACTTACAATATCTCAGCAACCACTCGTTACTTGGTTGTTGAGATATTTACAAAAATGAGAAAATTATATATATATATATATATATATATATATATATATATATATATATATATATAAATTAATATCATAAAACTACAGTTAATATCTATTTACCTGCACTAGACAGAGGTGAAATATTAATGCAGTTCAGTTTCCTATTATGTAAGCTTTAAGATAAAATCTTTAAAAACCTTGTACATAGCATGGTTTTGGAATTATTGATGCAAATATAAATAAGAAATATTTAACACCTAGAAGCATCAGTAGGGGTTAACTGCAGATGCACCTGGAGGCATCACTCAGATGTAATGACTTATGTGACATTCTCCATGCCTTGTTTGTTGTCCAACCCTCCTAGAATACAGGTGTCCACTCTTTGACTCTCTGTGCCCATCCACTACTGTCATACTTCTCAACTGTCAAGATTTTCACAAAATGTTCAGATTTTTGCCTCATATTTTTGGTCTGTTCTTCATAAAATTTGTGGTTTTCTGGCAAATCAGTGAGATGATCTGAGGAATGAAGTCACCAAATAATGACTTACATTTGAGTTTCAGATATCATATCTTTCAGAAAATGTATGTTAACATCAACCCTGTTCCCCAAGCAACTTTCTAAGTTTATAAGAGCAATATTTAAAATCTAGATGAAGAGACTTGTAGGCTGGAAACTAAAATACTTGAAATTTATTACAAAACACAGATTTGGGTAAGCACTTTCGAGGCAATCCTCTTCTTCAGACCTTAAAAGTTTAAGGTCTGAAGAAGAGGATTGCCTCAAAAGCGCTTACCCAAATCTGTGTTTTGTAATAAATTCAATTTAATTCCGGCCAAGTCTCTTCATCTACATTTATACATATATTTTTGGGATCTTGGCTCCACCAACTCTCTATTCTCTACAATATTTAAAATCTGTCCCTATTGTTTGGCCTTTGTCCCCCAATTTTGTCAAGCTTTGTCCAGATTTCTTGCACTAAGAGGTTGAGAGGTTTGACCACTGTCCCCATCTTTTGGTTCAGTATCATCTCTATGTCTGCATTTTATGTCATTTATCTGCCCCTATTATTTTCCTTCATAGACTGTCCTTCCCAATGCCATCTCTACCTACTTTCTTAACCTATCCATCATGTCCTTTTATTATAAATGGGAGTTCTACCTATAAAAATTGGATTATATTCCTCACTATCATTTTTTATGGTTACCCCTGTGTGTTTTCCTCTTTCTGTTATTCCCCATTTCTGTCTTTCCTATCTTTCTTTTTCCTCCCCATTTTTATGATGAAATGGGATCGCCCTTGTACTGTGTTTAGTGTGTAAACCACTATGCGTGTGGCGACAATGTATTACTTCACATTGCATATGAGTGCACATAACCTTCAGCTTGCTTGGGCATGTTTTCCTGCCTTTCCTTTGATGCCAGACAATCTGATCATTTGCACTTTGCTGGCACAAGTCATTCACTATATTCCAGCATAAGTACATACAGAAACATATTATCCTTCAACTCTATGCAGGGTGGCAAGCCCACCTGCAACCCCCATGTGGCAGGGCTGCACCCCCCACAGCCCCTGCTACTTAAATATATCATCTGTGAGATTGCACTTCACTACACTAAGTATACTTGGAGAACAGTAATATAGTTTGTGTTTTATTTGTTTCGGTATATACTTGTGCTGGAATATAATGAGTGTTGGTATCCTGTGTGTTTTCAGGATTTTGAGTTTTCAGTATTTTGAACCTTTAGGATTTTGGTCCTCAGGATTTTGGGCTTTCAGGATACTGTAGTGCTCCCATTTTATATATATATATATATATATATATATATATATATATGTATATATATTTATATTAGTAGACTGAACTTTCAAAACTATGAAAATCATACGACTAAGACCGTATGATAGGAGTTTTGAAAATTTGAAATTAAAATAAAAAAATACATTTTTGCACTCTCAACACTCCTGACATGGGACTACACCATCCACATCCCCTGCTAATTAAATATACCAACTCAGAGATCAAACTACAGTGAGGCGAAAGCTAAATTTCCTGTTCCACTCTGTACAGTGATCTCCATTCAAAATTTTGAACTTTCAAAATTTTAGTCATACCATCTAAGCCATATGATTTTTTGAAGTTTTGAATGTTTGATCTACTAGATATTGCCATCTGTGCCAGGGAGAATAAGGCAGTGCACATGTAACATATGCCAGCATAGTTGGCTAGAGTTTTGCAAATAATTTTGAGTCATTTCACTATCACACTGACTTGTACAGATCATTGTGTTAAAATGTATTAACAAAGTTACTATAACTAAAAATGTATATGTTTAAACAAAGAATTCTGGAAGGGAGCAGTAGAAGTTTTTAAAATTGTTCTATAATTTTCAAATACTGCAGCAGATCTTACAAAGCTCTGAGTGAATATTGCACTAGAGTCAGGTGATCAAATGGGCATGGAGCTCTGACAGCAGTTTCTTTTGTTTTTTTTTTTTGAAATCTGATATAAAAGATCTGTGTCAGTTATCAGAGTCAGTTCAGTTCAGTTTAGTTAGAAGTTCATCACCCTGCCTTGTGGAAGTAAGCATCTCAGCATCCTGTCTTGTCTTGATATATTAATTAAGTTAGCTAGGGAACAGTTATTCTTTTGACAGTCAATAAATACAGTGAGAGTAGGTAAGTATTGTTTTTCTGCATCTAGTTGAATCTGTCCAACTGTGTTATTTTTATTTCTCCATTTACTGAAACTCTGGTGTTTATTCTTCTTATATATTTAGTATTCCCATATTTTCTATTTTATTATTTATTATTAAATATTTTATACCTTTCATTGTGCCTGGTCTTTTAGAGAATATTTTTAACATCTTAGGGTACTTATACTCATTTTAGTGATGCCATGGCCACTCCAAAAAGACTGGTTGCCTTGGTTACACTCTAGTATTTATGTTAGTATTGATTTTACTCATTATAATTGGATACCCTTGTAAGAGCCTCAGAGTGGTTGACTAGTGGCAGTGAAGTTACTTTACAGTCTGGGCAAAAGGTATACAATTTGTAACTCTATACCAGCCTTTCCCAGGAGTGTGAGTGTGCAAAAATAAAATATCCAGGTGTGGGTGTGTCAGGTACCTGGAACTGGGACACAGAGCTCCAAAGTGAGTCTGGAGAGACAGATAGCCCAGTCCCAGGTCTCAAGCATGTTCCCTGTGTGCTCTTGGGGAAAATTGTGCTTGATGCAGAGAGCTGCATCTTAAAATAATGTGCAAATCCATTCCTGTTTTTAGTGACCATCTCTCTCTATCTCTCTCTCTCTCTCTCTCTCTCTGTGATGTCAGTGCTGGGGATTGAAGCTCCTTGATTACTGGCCAGTGTAAACAGAGGCCATCACAATATATATATACATATATATATATATATATATATATATATATATATATATATATATATATATATATAATAGATATATAGGGTAGCGGTAGGGAAACGTCTCAAGACATGTGGTCACACTGTTGATCATAAAACAAATCCCCAACCTCAAGAGCAAGATATGTCAATATTTCGTTTACCTAACCAGCCCACATATATATGATTTAAAGTGTAGAATTAGTATAGTATTTCCAGCCAAGTTATATGCACATTTTTATATACAGCAAAAATGACATTTTTATGATTATGTATACATCTACATTTGTATTAGTTATTTTTAAACAAAACACATATGATTTTGAAGGGATACTCCCAACATGTATGTGAACTATGTTTCAATCAAAACATATTTAACCCAAGTGCCTAATAATTAATGCATTAAAGTATCTTTGATATATTTTCCTTCAGATAATGTCTTCATACTCATAATATATGCAACTATTACCACAACTATAACCACATTTACATTGAAGAAATATTTTTTTGAAATGCACACAATGGATATTAACCACTGAGGTTATAGCTGTATTTGTATTAACAGGGTTGTAATGTTTAAACTGTTTTTACTCCCTTGTTCTTAATCACAAGATAGTAAGGACATAGTAGAAGACATGTTCAACTTAATCCAAAAAATAGGATATCCACAATATCACTGTATGGACAAAGAAATTAAAGGCCATAGACAAACTGTGGAGGATGATTTCTGTCATGCTGATTGCACTAGCATGGCCAGAACATCATTAGAGAAGTTCACATGGGCAGTTTCTCTTCCTTGTACTTTGCCGTATCTATTTTGTGTATTACAGATGTATCATCATGTTGTCCCATACACTCAGTTATGTACTAGATACTTGGAGAATCAGCTAAAGAAGTTCATAGGTGAATGTTATATAAAAGGATAATGTTAAAGAGGTCATTTTCTTAGAGTGTGATAAGATCAGTTTTTTACCTTTCCAGATGTAATAATATGTATGGTAAGTGGCTGATATGTTTTAATTCTGAGGTGTGAAAGACTCTGTACTAGCAAAAAATACACACACACACACACACACACACACACACACACACACACACACACACACACACACATAGTTTATCGAAGTTTCAAAACTTCAAAAACCATATGGCTGAGTTTTGAAACTTCAATATAAAAATAAAAAACATTAAAATAAAATAAAACAACTTACCTTTATGTTTTTGAAGGGGGAGAAAGCCCCCCCTGCACCCCCTACACCCCTGCTAATTAAATATACCAACTCTGAGAAAGCAATACAGTGAGGAAAATGACAAATCCTGAGTTTCATACTGTACGGTGATCGCAATACAATGTGTTCGAAGTGTCAAAACTTCAAACATATGGTCTCGGCCATATGGTCTTTGAAGTTTTGAAACTCCGATAACCTGATAGGGATCCACACACACACACACACACACACACACACACACACACACACACACACACACACACACACACAAATATATGTGTGTGTGTGTGTGTGTGTGTGTGTGTGTGTTTTTTTACTTTATTTCTAGAGATAGAAGCATAGTAAAAGGAATAATTTCTTTTTGCCTGAAGCATCAGGAAAGAGTTCATAATATCTTCTGTCCTGGGTTCAGGTAAGGGATAACTGGAGTTCAGGTCAGATAAGTCTAGTATTAGCTGCACAGGGGCTTTGTTTCCAAGAATCTGCATTATGCAGCTTTTTTTAAAGTTTATGAAGTTTGAAAGATTGTCATTTCTGATCTGCTCAGTATCAACTTCAGGTAAGCCTCTTACAATTTTGAAATTCTGAACGACCTCCAAACATAGAAGGCCATTAATGGCTGTGACTAGGGGAGAGATTAGGCCACTAATAAGCAAAATGCGTGACCTTCCTAAAAATGAATGCTTGCTACAGCTGAGTTATCACCTCCCACCTGCTTGAACAATAAGATGATGTTGCAATAAGGCATTCACCACTAATGTTGGTGACCTCTCTGATAAGCTAATGAGGGACCCTAGGTCCAGGTGAGAAATGGCAAATGAATGGCTCATATGAGAAACTGGGGTTTGGATGGATAACTAGGTAAGTCCTGCATAAAAAAGTACATTAAAAAAGAAAAACAAAAAACAAAAACTAAATAAATACACCCATTTGAAATCATTCTATAAGAAAATAAAACACAACTCTGCTGTTAAAATCAGGGGAATGGGTAAAGTTTTCCTTAGTCTCTAGTTTGATATTTTGTATAATTAATTTGCTAATTTTGTAGAACATCTGCATTTTAGACAAAACAGATTAAGCAAACCTTTCCAGTAACAGTATTACAGTATCTGGATTTTTCAGTCTGTTCATCCCAATACCTGCTGACTATCAGTTTCGCCTTCCATTTTATTCTGAAGGCTATCATCTAGTTGGCACTTAAAGGGCTATATTATTGCCTAATTTTGTTACCTGTCAACTATCTGACAGTCACGACATTATCCCTGTATGCTCTACAGCTGGATACTCTGCCAGGACATGTATTCCTGCCTTAAGTTCTCTCTCCTTTAACTGGTATTTCTCTTTCTCTCTGTTTATTTGGGTATACTACATAATGTCCTGTCATCAGGTAACCTGTCAGCGCTTAAGTTTGTAACTTCCTCTTATCAGCTTGAACTTTCAGAGCTCAAACCTGCTTCAGCCTGATCATGAAAATTATATAACACTGAACATTTTAAATGTCAGTTATTTTTCAACATGCACAATTCTTTAAATATGTCCTGTGAATAAAGAACAACAAAACTCTATAAGAATTTAAAAAACCTGAAGATGCTTTAAGTCAACATCTGATTTGAAACTGTAAGTCTGATACTCACTCACCCAGTACCTGGTAAGAAAGTAAAACTAGTTAAGAGTCAATCATTGAGGGGTATTGAGAAAATCACACTGACAAAGGCACCATGACGGTAAAATACCTGCATGTTTAGTGTAGATGATAATATTCTCTTGAAGTAAGATTTGTAATTCTGAATTAATAGCGGCACTTTTATAGTTACCAGTACAAGTAAAAAGTTCAGGCATTGTTAAAAAAGCATTACATCATGCATCTCACCAATCAGCTAAACAGCAGGGACTAACTGGTGTAACATTTCATAAAAGCTTTTTACAATAAGGATCAGCTGTTGATCAAAGTAAACATACAATGACAATTCAACCTTGAAGCCATCACTTCTAGAACTATAATGATTGCTTAATAGCTATGGCTGAGCAAAAAAGAACAACTCATCACATGAAATTATGACAACTACGACATTTTCAGCACAGGCTATTTGTCAAAAATCAGAATCATAAGGTAAAAGTCTGTGCTCAAGTAGGAGTAATAAGAAATCACGCTGATTTCCTAAATGGGCCCATTCCAGAGGTGAACATATACTTTCATATAGCTTTCCATCAGAGACAATGCACCATCATAGATCAGGAAAGTAGACACAAATAAATGAAGTTACTTATAAGTTCATAGGTTCATAGGTATGTACTAGGCTATCTATCCAAAGGCATTTATAAGCCTAGCCAGAATGTGTTAGCTTTCGTCGCCCCCTTAGATTAGTTCCCTGTGCCTCTGTCCAGAAGAGGCACTGAAGTGATCCCCGGGGTAAACTTTCTGTTTCCCATCCACTCGTCAAGGTTTCTCTTGAAGAGTGTTAGCAAGGAGCTCTGCCTAATGTAGATTGGAATCTTGTTCCAAAGCATGGGAAGTCTCTGGGACAGGAATCTATCCCTCCAGCACGTCCTATTTATTGTTGTGGTGAGGTTTAGATCCCTAGAGCGTGTGGCTCAAGGGGACAAGCTTTTCTTCAGGTGGAGCATGTCCATCAGTTCTGGGTTGGACATGGCCTTGTATGTCAGGCAGAGATCACCTCTGAGTAGGCAGTATGCAACCAAATACAGCTGGAGTTTCTTCAGTTGAGCTGCATAGGGCATCTGTTTGAGGCCAGTGATCCTCTTGGTGAGGTACTTCTGTGGTCTTTCCAGCTGTTGCAGGTGTCTTGTAAGATACATCCCAAATGGGGATGTAATCTATAATGGGTCTGATGAGTGATGAGTAGAGTGGCACAATGACCTCTTTTAATCTGGATGCAAACCCTTTTGTGATAATGTGTGCCAGGTAGAAGGATTTTCTAACCACTTTGGCAATGTGATTATCAAAGGACAGTTTACTATCTACTTGGGTCCCCAGATCCCTTATTATGTCTTCCGTATTTAGGGGACTACCACCTATGTAGTAGTTTGTGGGTACTTTGTTATTTCCAAAGGGGATGACTATGCACTTTTTGGCATTTAGCTTGAGGCCATGATTTTGACACCAGGTGTCCGTCTCAGTGATACCCTTTTGGAAGATGTCTGTGTCAGCTGGAGAGTCAATTATAGCCCCTAGTTTGCAGTCGTCTGCGAACTTGGTCAGCCATAGTCCTCCTGTGCTTGCCTGTACCTCCGAGAAATATATGCCAAACAGGAGGGGTCCTACGACTGAGCCCTGGGGAATGCCACTTGTAACTGGTTTAGAGTCAGACCTAGCTCCCAAAACTCTTACCATGTGGGTTCTGTCCATGAGCCAGTTGGCAACCCATCTTGTGAGGTAGGGGTTTATGTTCAGGCTGGTGAGCTTGTCTATAATACCAGAATGGGGAATGGTGTCAAAGGCCTTTGCGAGGACTAGGTAGGCTGATTGTACCACCTTTCCCTCGTCTATAGCTTTGGTAACTGTCTGAAAGAAGTCTACCAGGTTGAGGAGGCATGATCTGCCCTTAACAAAGCCAAACTGGGTAGGGTCCAGTGTTTGGAGGTTTCCATTGTCTCTGTTAATGAGTTCCATGATGATGCACTCCATAACCTTGCAGACCAAGCTAGTCAGGCTTCCTGGAGTCTGTTGTGGCTCCACCTTTGTGGAGCGGAATAACTGTTGCTGTGCACCACTCTATGGGTACGTAACCTGTGGAGAGGCTGAGTTTGAACAGTGTGTTTAGGTGAGGGGTTAGTTCGTCTTTGAGTTCGTGTAGGATGCAGCCTGAGACACCGTCCAGTCCCATTGATGCTGTGTTTTTGGCTTTGGAGAGGGCTGTTTTAACCTGGGTGTCTGTGATTTCAGGAGCTCTACATTCTCCTGGTATGGTTATAGTCCCTTTTGTGGGTGACAGGCGGGTGAAGTTTGTGCTGAACCTGTCTGCCAGGATGTTGGCAATTGTACCATTCTGCACTAACTCTGAGCAGATCTGAGCATTGCCACTTAGATTCTTGACATAGCTAAAGAATGCCTTGTGTTTATCTTTGGAGTCCTTGGCAATTTTTCTTTTGAAACTCGCCTTGAATGATTTTATGAGGGATCGTAGTTTCTTACTGATACTGGTCAAGGATGTCTTCTCTTCTTGGGATTTTACTCTTTTCTGTAGTAGTTTCCTCCTTCTATTGTATAGCTTGTTTATGGCAGGAGTCCACCAGTTTGGTATCCTTTTCTTAGAGGAGTGAGTCTTGGTTTTGCTTGGGCTAGCACAATTAGCTTGTTAAATACCATTCATATTATATTTCCATTAAAGTCATCAGAGAGGAAGCAGATGACACATTTTGACGCTTGTCTAGTGTTATATAGTGGGTACATTTTTGATGTATTAAAAAAAAAAACAACATATATACATATATATATATATATATATATATATATATATATATATATATATATATATATATATATATATATGGCCCTGGAGCCTTTACAAGCCTAGCCCGTAGAAGTGGCCTGGCATCATGCCATCATTAGTTCCTGAGTAGTAGAGCCACTGGAGTGATCCCCAGGGTGAACTTTCTATTTCCTATCCACTCATCAAGATTTCTCTTGAAAAGGGCCAGTGAGGTGCTCTGCTTAACATATATGGAAAGTCTGTTCCAGAGCATGGGCAGTCTCTGGGTTATGAACCTGTCCCTCCAGCATGTTCTGTTGATTGTGGGACTGAGGTTGAGGTCCATGGAGCATGTGGTGCAGAGGGATTGGGATTTCTTTAGATGTAACATTTCTAACAGGGCTGGGTCAGACATGACTTTGTAAGTCAAGCAGAGATCACCTCTTGATAGATGATATGAGACAGAGAAAAGCTGGAGTTTTTTTAATCTTCCATGTAGGGCATGTGTTTATGGCCTAGGACCCTCTTTGTGTGGTACTTTTGTGTCCTTTCCAGCTGTTGCAGGTATTTATTGAGGTACATGCCTAATGGGGCATTATACTCGAAGATTGGTCTAATGAGGGGAGAGTAGCGAGAGATGATTACCTCTTTCTTCCTGGATACAAAACCCTTGGTAATTAGATATGCCACATAGAAGGACTTTCTGACCACAGTGGCAATGTGGTGGTCGAAGGAGAGGTTGCTGTCAACCTGTGTCCCCAGATCTCTTATAACGCCTTCAGTGTTCAGTGGGCTACCATCAATGTTGCAATTAGTGGGAGCTGAGTTTTTCCCAAAGGGAATGACAATACATTTTTTTGCATTATGCTTAAGGCCATGGCTTCAACACCAATTGTTGGTCTCAGTGAGGCCTTTCTGTAGGATGTCTACATCACTTAGGGAGTTAATATTGGTTCCCAGCTTGCAATTGTCAGCCAACTTGGTCAACCAGAGTCCCTTCCTGTTGGCCTGGACTTCTGAGTAGTAGATGACAAACAGGAGAAGACCCAGGACTGTACTCCACTCGTGACTGGTCGGCAGTTTGACTTGGAGTCTGTTAGTTTCACACTGTGGATTCTATCCGTGAGCCAGCTTGTAAGCCACCTAGTGATATGGGGCTGATGCCTAGTTTGGTCAGTCTATCAATAATTTCTGACAGGGAAATGGTATCAAAGGCCTTGGCCAGATTGAGGTAGGCTGTATAAACTGCCTTGCCCTCACCCACAGCTCTGGTGACTGACTCAAATAAGACAACCAGGTTGAGCAGGCATGATCTGTCCTTCACAAAACCAAATTACATGGGATCCAGAATATGGAGATTCCCTATATCCTTGTTAATTAGGTCCATGATGATGTGCTCCATAGCCTTACATATCAGACTCATCAGGCTAATGGGGCAATAATTTCCAGTGTCTGTAGTTGCTCCCCCTTTATGGAGAGGGATGACTGCAGCAGTGCGCCATTCTGTAGGGACAAAGCCTGAGGTGAGGCTGTGATTGAACAGGGCATACAGGTGTGGTGCCAGTTCACTTTGTAGTTCATGTAGTACACAGCCAGGGATATTGTCGGGTCCCATGGAAGCTGTATTCTTGGCCTTGGACAATGCAGCTTTAACCTGTACTGCAGTAATGCTGGGTGCCTGGCATTCTTCGGGTATTGTGATTGGTCCTGGGGGGGGGGGGGGGGGTAAATCTGGCACTGAATCTGTCAGCCAGTATGTTGGCAATATCTGTTGGCTCAGTATAGGAGGTACCATTGTGCAGTAACTCACAGCAAATTTGGGTATTGCCATGGAGATTCTTGATATAACTGTATAAGGCTTTGTGGTTGTTTTTAGTGTCTGCCACAATTCTGCCTTCATAGCTAGCTTTAGAGGTTTTGATGAGGGATCTCTACTTTTTGTTGAGCCTAATAAGGGGGGTTTTCCAGTCATGGGACTTCACCTTTTTCAGCAACAGTTTCTTCCTCCTGTTGTAGAGTTTGTTAATGGCAGGGGACCACCATATTGGCTTTCTTTTTTTGGAGGAGAGCGTCTTGGTTCTGCTGGGTATGGCTAGTTCCATGCATTTGTGTACGTGTTTATACAGTGCATTTGTGTATGATTTGGCAGTCATGCACCTATTTTCCATTTGCATGGGTGCTATGAAGTTAGCTACCTCTGTTTTTAGGAACCCAAAATCAGCTTTGGAGAAGTTTTTCATGGTTGTTACCTTTGCTAGTGGTGTGGGTGAGATATGGATTTCCATGGTAATTAGTTTGTGGTTGGATCTAGCCAGGGAGGAATTGACTATTGGTGTTGAGCAACGGTTGCCCATGTTAGTCATAACCAGGTCAAGGATGATGCTTCCTCTAGTGGGGGGTAAGAATGAGCTGGTCCAGCGCAATGGAATTAATGAATTCCAGGAAGTATTGGGCAAGTGTATTGGTGCATGAGTAGTTTTCCCAGTTGATGGAGGGGTAGTTGAAGTCACCCAGTATGACAGTGTTGAGTTAGACTCTAATAGTTTCCAGGGTGCTTAGGAGCCTGGAGTAAGAGTCTTGGGACATGGTTGGGGACCTATAGCAGGCTATGACCTGAATCGCCATCTTACCCACTGTTAGTTGTATCTGAAGTATCTCCGATGTGTTATGCTGAGCTACTAGTCTGGAGGTCTGCATATCCTTTAGGAATATGGAGATGCCATCACATTTGGAGCTTCATTCTATGTTCTGGGGCCGGAAGGTGTGGAATGAGTTATAGCCTGGTAGCACAGAGGTACTTTCTTCTGCTTTAAACCAGGTTTCTGTTACAGCACAAATGTCAATGTTCTCCATTTTGAGGAGTGCTTCGAGCAAGTGCATCTTGAGATTTAGACTTCTAGCACTGAGCAGCATTGAGCATTGAGCAGCATGACCCTGAAATTGCATTTATTTATAGCTGTTATGCTATATATTATATTATTTTTTTTTTTTAGAGTTGTGTCATTCCTTTTGAGTCAGTAGAGTACACACTCTCTCATAACTGCTTTATGCCAGTTACAGCCTTGCTGCACAGCGGTCACTAAACCAGATGGGCCATATCATCATGTCTCTGTATAGTATTCCATCCATAGTCATTTGCCAAGATGCCAGCATGCCCTTGTATAGTATTCCATCCACAGTTATTAGCCAAGATGGCGATTAAGGATTAAGCATCTACAGCATACGGTGGCAAAAAGTGTCTTATTCCCTTGTCTTTATATAGCTGAAAACATTTTCTTTGTCAAATTTAGACTAATTTTTTGTGGGCAAAATGCTAAAGGTCTGTATTGTATGAGGTATATTTTGTAACCTTTTTTCCCTTTGCCGCCACTGGATGTTGATCATTATACCACTGTCAATCTATCCACTTTTCACCACAAGTGCAATAATTTGCTGGAAGAGGTGATTATTTAGGTAGAAATCAGGGGTGATTTTGTTATTTTTTTATTATGTCCTGCTCACCTGCTGTGCATGTCCTGATCACTTGGAAGAAGCATCCAATGTGCAGATCATGCAAGTCATCCCACAGCTCTGCAAGGGGTGCTGCCTACAAGTAGACCTGCCCTCCTTCAGTGAGTACAGATGGTGTTTTTTACCATAGCTACTTGAGGAAATCACTCTGCTTTGTATGATCCCTGAGCACTCACACCTAGCCCCCCACCGGAGAAGTAAACATTCCATGGTACTTCAATCATGTTCCTCCCTGCCTGGCTACTTCAGTACAGGGTCCAGTAATCAAAAATTGGCAACCTATGTCACATTCAGAGCATTATCACTCTGCACAACAACACCAGGCAATTTTCAAACTTTTTTTTAATAAAGGTACATATCCCCAAAGGGACAAAGCACAAAAACTGAAATAGATTAAAATTAAAATAAATCTGTGTACAACAACAATAATCCTGCTGACAGGTGTGAGCTATAGATGATTTGCCAATGTGCGACTCTGTTAGTACACATGGACTTTGCCCTCATGGTCTAACAATATCACTTATGTGTAAATATACAACACAACAAATTTACAGGCCGACTGAACATAAAGTAACTCCATTATTTCATTAAATACTAGTAGAAATGCACTGCAGTCTTTGAAAACAATGTTTTTTTTTTGTAAAACAATTGTGCATTTTATATTAAGCATATCAATAACCTACATATACTTCCTGACCTGCAGTACATTGAGAACATGATTTAATCCTTACAAAGAAAATATCTGCCATCACTTTTTCATAAGAGTTTTTTTTTGCTTCAGAAGAATACCCTTTGTTACTACTTGACCACATTAAAATATGTTAGCGATTTTGACCTAAAGCTACTTAGAAGGCTAAAAATCAACAGAGAATGATGTCACTCAATATTGGATTATGCATATACAGAAGACTCAGTGGATATTTTTTTAAAGAAGAGTTTTCTTTACATAAGAGAAATAAGTATCTACATGCAATTATCTACTAATAATGTTGTATTAGTGCTAGTTTATAATCAAACCATAAAGCTGGCCTTTGTTCTATTTCAGCTTGCCAAGAGATGGAGTTTTTTTTTTATCTGCCTCTGATTTTGCTTGCAAAAAGTACAGCGTGTATATTTACCATAAATGTAGATGTTCGAGTGTATTCACTGTTGCATTCTTAACATATGGGCTATCCGGCTCCTGGTAGCCCTCAGTCGGCCCGAATACAGGAGTTATTGGTATATGACGTCGTCTGCTGTCAGCTGTAAAACTGATGTCAGAACATCAGGTATAAAGGGAGGCAGCTGACACCATTTCCTCAGTTTTTCTTGCCTTAACTGTCAGGACCCCCCAAAAGAAGGCTAACGCAGGAAGGAAATACCCTGGAAATATGCCGTCCAAAAATAACATATTAAGTCTGCGCCTTAGGAAAAAAGGGGGAATGGAGGGTGGCAAACTAGGACTGCAACAGTGAATACACTCAAACATCTACATTTATAATAAGTTTACACAACTGTACTATGTTCTTCGTGTTTCACTGTTGCAGTCCTAATATGTGGGTTGATTCCCAAAGCCCAGGAAAAATACAAAAGGGGGGAGGAAGAATCACAGATTAAGGGTTGGTAAGGAGGATTTGCAAAACTGCAGAGGCAAAACCAGCCCTGGATTTAGAAAACAAAGGTAGACTGTAATACTTTGTGAAAGTATGGACAGAAAACCAAGTAGCTGCGCCTAGAATGTCCTTAGTAGGCACACCTCTCAAAAAAACTGCAGAAGTAGAGGCTGCTCTAGTAGAATGGGTCCTAATACCCTGAGGGGGAACCTTCCCATGCTGCAGGTAAAAAAAGTGAATACAATGAGTAATCCATTTGGAGATGGTTTATTTCGAAATAGCTTTACCCTGAGCCCCAGGAGCAAAACTAACCAACAACTGCTCAGACTTCTGAAAGGGTTTAGTCCTGTTTAAGTAAAATCTCAACTGTCTATGCACATCAAGAGAGTGCAGAATCCTTTCCCATTTATTCTGGGGTTTATTGAAGAATGCATGCAGATGAATAGACTGGTTAAGTGTCAGACTGGAAACCACCTTAGGCCTAAAGGAGGGATTAGTTCTCAGAGAAACCCAGTCTGTATGAAAAATAATGAAAGCTTCTACTGCCATTAAGGCTTGCAGCTCCGAAACCCTTCTGGCAAAAGTAATAGCCAAAAGAAAGGCAGTCTTCCAGGAAAAAAACTTTAATTCTGCAGAGGCAGCAAGTTCAAAGGGAGGTAGATTAAGCTCCTCCAGGACAAAATAAAGATCCCAAGCAAGAATAGGAGCTCTTCTGGGAGGTCTAAGATTACTAGCTTCCCTCAGGAACTGCTTCATCAAGGAGTGATAAAAGATTGGTTGTTCAAAAGAACAATGAGCAGAAATTGCTGAAGCGTGAATTTTGATTGAAGAAAATGAAAGTCCACCATTAAGCAAACCTGCTAGGTAGTCAAGAATGACGGAAAGAGAAGGATGATAAGAGTCTTCTCCTTTAGTCAGCATCCAAGAGCAAAACCTCTTCCAGTTATCTGCATAGGATTTTCTTGTGCTAGGCCTCCTGGCCTCATGAAGAACTTTAACCACCTGTTGGGACAGATTTAAAGTATTAGCCAGGCAGTTAAATGCAGAGTTTGAAGATGAGGATGAAGAAACTTTTCCCCTTCCTGAACCAACAGATCTGGTACCAGGGGAAGATGCTAAGGCTGAGCTTGGCAAAGGCTGTGAAGAAGGGGATACCAATGCTGCTTGGGCCTGCACAAAGGGTAAGAGTGCATTCCACCCTGCTTGTTGATGTACCACATGACTGTGGTATTGTCTGTCCTGATCAGAAGAGTCCCAGGGTAGAGTAGGTCTTTGAAGGCCAGCAAGGCCTGCTGCACTGCCATCAATTCTTTTAAGTTTATGTGCAGATGAATCTGTTGGGTACTCCAAATCTCTTGTATGCCCCTATCTTCCAAATGTGCCTCCCATGCATAATCTGAGGCATCTGTGGTGAGAGTCTGGCTAGCAGGTGGTGGACAGAAAGCAGGCTGTTGCCCACCAGAGAAACTCCATTTGTAGACAGAGAATACGGGGAAGAATCAAGTCCAAGTCCTGTGTGTGCTGACACCAAAGGTTTGTACACAGGGAATAAGGGGAAGAATCAAGTCCAAGTCCTGTGTGTGCTGACACCATAGGTTCATAGGTTCATAGGTTCATAGGTTAGTACTAGGCTATCAGCCCTAGGGCCTATACAAGCCTAGCCATAACAATTCCCTGAATATTTCTTCCCACATTATTTACTTTCCTGGACCCCTGTCTAGCAGGGGTCCAGGAAAGTAAATAATGTGGGAAGAAATATTCAGGGTTTGTACACAGGGAATAAGGGGAAGAATCAAGTCTAAGTCCTGTGTGTGCTGACACCACAGGTTTGTACACAGAGAATAAGGGGAAGAATCAAGTCTAAGTCCTGTGTGTGCTGACACCAAAGGTTTGTACACAGGGAATAAGGGGAAGAATCAAGTCTAAGTCCTGTGTGTGCTGACACCAAAGGTTTGTACACAGGGAATAAGGGGAAGAATCAAGTCTAAGTCCTGTGTGTGCTGACACCAAAGGTTTGTACACAGGGAATAAGGGGAAGAATCAAGTCCAAGTCCTGTGTGTGCTGACACCATAGGTTCATAGGTTCATAGGTTCATAGGTTAGTACTAGGCTATCAGCCCTAGGGCCTATACAAGCCTAGCCATAACAATTCCCTGAATATTTCTTCCCACATTATTTACTTTCCTGGACCCCTGTCTAGCAGGGGTCCAGGAAATAATAATGAAATATTCAGGGTTTGTACACAGGAATAAGGGAAGAATCAAGTCTAAGTCCTGTGTGTGCTGACACCACAGGTTTGTACACAGAGAATAAGGGGAAGAATCAAGTCTAAGTCCTGTGTGTGCTGACACCAAAGGTTTGTACACAGGGAATAAGGGGAAGAATCAAGTCTAAGTCCTGTGTGTGCTGACACCAAAGGTTTGTACACAGGGAATAAGGGGAAGAATCAAGTCTAAGTCCTGTGTGTGCTGACACCAAAGGTTTGTACATAGGGAATAAGGGGAAGAATCAAGTCCAAGTCCTGTGTGTGCTGACACCAAAGGTTTGTACACAGGGAATAAGGGGAAGAATCAAGTCCAAGTCCTGTGTGCTGACACCAAAGGTTTGTACACAGGGAATAAGGGAAGAATCAAGTCCAAGTCCTGTGTGCTGACACCAAAGGTTTGTACACAGGGAATAAGGGGAAGAATCAAGTCTAAGTCCTGTGTGTGCTGACACCAAAGGTTTGTACACAGGGAATAAGGGGATGAATCAAGTCTAAGTCCTGTGTGTGCTGACACCAAAGGTTTGTACACAGGGAATAAGGGGAAGAATCAAGTCTAAGTCCTGTGTGTGCTGACACCAAAAGTTTGTACACAGGGAATAAGGGGAAGAATCAAGTCCAAGTCCTGTGTGTGTCGACACCAAAGGTTCTTGAGGTACCACTGAAGCTTTCTCATATGCAGCCTTACATATGGGGTCATCAGGATACATGAAGCAATGAACCCCAGTGCTTGCACAAATTGCCTTGCAGAAAGCTGGGTCATGCTTGCCAAGTTCTTGAAATAAAACAAAAAACAAAATCAAACTAAGAACTTAAAAGGCGTATAAGAAACCAATAAAAACGGAACCGGCAACTGTAGAGAAACAATTTACTTAGCGCTTTCAGTAAAAACAATGCTTCCCCTTCTTCAGATACAGAATAAAACAATTAAGACAGTTTAAGTAATCTTGTACGTTCCAAATAAATTATCCAATTAACCTATTAAACAACTAACAACCGTAAAATTTAAAAATACCATCTGCATGCACACAAAAACACAGTCTAAAGGCAAAAACCTTTTCAAAAGGTTTAAACCCAAAATTTCATAATAAGAAACTTTTATAGACAAATAATAATAATAATAATAATAATAATAATAATAATATTAATGAGTCATATATAATCAAAAAACTGCAAAAAGGTGGTAAAAATCACCCATGTGGAAAATGTGTAAACAAGTAACCAAACTTTCAACGTCTCAAAGATAACTATTTGAGTACACATTTAATAGATATTTGTTCATTAAGACCAGGGAATATGTGTGCACTTGTCCTGATCTGCCATTCTAGTTCGTCAATTTCTAACAGAAGTTGCCAGGGTCCACCTCTTAAGTCAGGATGCCTACAATGCAAAACTAGGAACTTAAAACAGTGATCAGGGTACTCAAGTATGTGTTTTGCCAAGGCGTTGTTTGTGTCCTTCTTACTAACAGTATAAATGTGTTCATAAACACGCTGTTTTAATTTTCTTTCGGTTTTGCCTATGTAAAAGGCAGTACACCGATTGCATGTTGCAGCATAAACAACACCTTTAGATTCACAATTAAATCTACCCCTAATAATATACAATTCATTATTAGGCACAACCTGTTTAATGGCTCGAATATGTTTACATTGTGCACATGCCCCACACTTAAACATACCATTGGGACCTAACCCACGTGGTTTCCTTCTTTTTTCAAGCAAAACTTTAAGACTAAAATTCCTTCTATAGGTGATCTTAGGTTGCAACCCCAAATTATCACTCAAAATTGGGTCCTCAATAACCACTCCCCAGTTTTTATTCAGTAGACGCCTAATATAATCACAATCCACTGAAAAAGTACATAAAAAACTAATTTTAAAAGCTTTATCGTTAAGAAGGTCACAGTCAACATCCTGTTCAATGTTAACTGATGTTTCTTTTACCATAGGGCTCTAGTAAAGGTTTAAAGTGACCCTCGTGTCTTTTAGCCACTACCTCGTCCCTAATCTTGTCAATTAAATTAATTGGATATCCCCTATTAACAAACATTTTTTCTAAATTCTGACATTCTATTAAGAAGACGTCAAAATCTGTGACCATTCTTGCTGCTCTCACCATTTGCCCTTTTACTACGGCCTTCTTTTGATGGAACGGATGGCAGCTACCATAGTGCAAGAAGGTATTGGAGTAAGTGGGTTTTCTATAGATTTTACTCTTGTATTTAAGATTAATAGCTGCCATCCGTTCCATCAAAAGAAGGCCGTAGAAAAAGGGCAAATGGTGAGAGCAGCAAGAATAGTCACGGATTTTGACGTCTTCTTAATAGAATGTCAGAATTTAGAAGAAATGTTTGTTAATAGGGGATATCCAGTTAATTTAATTGACAAGATTAGGGACGAGGTAGTGGCTAAAAGACACGAGGGTCACTTTAAACCTTTACTAGGAGCCCCTATGGTAAAAGAAACATCAGTTAACATTGAACAGGATGTTGACTGTGACCTTCTTAACGATAAAGCTTTTAAAATTAGTTTTTTATGTACTTTTTCAGTGGATTGTGATTATATTAGGCGTCTACTGAATAAAAACTGGGGAGTGGTTATTGAGGACCCAATTTTGAGTGATAATTTAGGGTTGCAACCTAAGATCACCTATAGAAGGAATTTTAGTCTTAAAGTTTTGCTTGAAAAAAGGAGGAAACCACGTGGGTTAGGTCCCAATGGTATGTTTAAGTGTGGGGCATGTGCACAATGTAAACATATTCGAGTCATTAAACAGATTGTGCCTAATAATGAATTGTATATTATTAGGGGTAGATTTAATTGTGAATCTAAAGGCGTTGTTTATGCCGCGACATGCGATCGGTGTACTGCCTTTTACATAGGCAAAACCGAAAGAAAATTAAAACAGCGTGTTTATGAACACATTTATACTGTTAGTAAGAAGGACACAAACAACGCCTTGGCAAAACACATACTTGAGTACCCTGATCACTGTTTTAAGTTCCTAGTTTTGCATTGTAGGCATCCTGACTTAAGAGGTGGACCCTGGCAACTTCTGTTAGAAATTGACGAACTAGAATGGCAGATCAGGACAAGTGCACACATATTCCCTGGTCTTAACGAACAAATATCTATTAAATGTGTACTCAAATGGTTATCTTTGAGACGTTGAAAGTTTGGTTACTTGTTTACACATTTTCCATATGGGTGATTTTTACCACCTTTTTGCAGTTTTTTATTATAAATGACTCATTAATAATATTATTATTATTTGTCTATAAAAGTTTCTTATTTTGAAATTTTGGGTTTAAACCTTTTGAAAAGGTTTTTGCCTTTAACCTGTGTTTTTGTGTGCATGCGGATGGTATTTTTAAATTTTACGGTTGTTAGTTGTTTAATAGGTTAATTGGATAATTTATTTGGTACGTACAAGATTACTTAAACTGTCTTAATTGTTTTATTCTGTATCTGAAGAAGGGGAAGCATTGTTTTTACTGAAAGCGCTAAGTAAATTGTTTCTCTACAGTTGCCGGTTCCGTTTTTATTGGTTTCTTATACGCCTTTTAAGTTCTTGAAATAAGCCGACAGATCTTGTTGGTTGTCTTGAGGGAGGAATACCATCTGGGTGGCTGTATTCAGACTTGCTCCCAGGAAAACAATCTCCCTTGTAGAAACCAGCTTTGACTTCTTTTCATTGAGAGTGTAACCAAGGAAGTGAGAATGTTCTTCACGAAGTTGAAATCCTTTTTTAACAGTTTTGGGGAGTTTGCTTGAATGAGACAGTCATCCAGGTAAGGATAAATCTGAATTTTTCCTGCCTGCAAAACGCAATGGCTGGCACCAGGCACTTTGTGAAAAGTCTGGGAGCAGTAGATAAGCCAAAGGGCAGCACAGAGAATTGGAAGTGTTGTTCCCCAGCCCTGAAATGAAGAAACTGCCTGCAACTTTCCCTTATTGGGATGTGCAGATAAGCCTCCTTGAGATCCAAAGTTACCAGCCATGAATCCTTGTCCAGCATTGGCAGTAACTGTTGAAGAGTGAGCATCATGAATTTGGGAATCACCAGAAATGTGTTTAGAATAGACAGATCCAGAATAGGGTACCAGGTGCCCTCTTTTTTGGGTACCAGAAAAAGTCTTGAATAAAAACCTAGAACTGCCTGATTTGTAGGAACTGGCTCTATAGCACCCATAGTCAGTAGAGAAGAAATTTAATTCTCTATCTCTGCCCTGAGAGTTCTGGGAATGTCTGGGTACCCTTGCGGAACAGGGAAGGTGTGAAAATAAAACTTGTAACCTTGGTTTACTATGTGGTGCACCCATTTGTCATCTTTGATGGTAGAGCATACCACTGCAAACCTGGCTAACCTTTCCCCCAAAGGAAACCCTGGGCCCACAGAGGTAGGCACAAGAAGGCTGGAATCATTGGAATGCTTGCTTTGAGAAGCTAGCTTAGAACTTCCCAATTAAGCAGAAGAAGAATGCCACTGTTTAGCCCTTTGAGGGGCAGAAGCCTGCCCTCTGGAAGATCTGAAACCCCTAGGCCTAGAGCGACCCTGCTTGCCAGGATCAGGGAAAGACCAATTCTGAGAAGGATAATACCAGCTAAACTGAGGAGGCTGAACCTGAAGGAAATCTTTTACAGCTTGCATAGATTTCGGCTTATCTTCTAACTTTTTCAATACCTCCTCAGCATTGTTACCAAAAAGATTGTCTTTGTGCAAAGGAACATCCAGCAATTTAGATTTTACAGGTTCAAAAAGAGGCTGCTCCCTAAGCCAAGCACACCTTCTAATAATGGAACCAGTGACTGCTGCCCTGCAGGAAGACTCCAAGGTGTCAAAACCAAAAAGAAGTGAATGCTTATTAACCAAAGTGGCAGAATTAACTAAATCTTGTAAGTCTTTGTTCTCCAACATGGAAGGAACATCCCCAAGCTTAGCCTTAATAGCCTCCAAAGTATGCTGCTGATACTTAAGCATGTGAAAAAGGCAATTCACAGATCTAATTGCAAGAGTTGCAGAGGTATAGACCTTTTTACCCCACATGTCCAAGACCCTAGACTCCTTATCAGAAGGTCCTTATCAGAAGGTACAGGGTTTTTAGCAATAGTAGCATTAACACCCTTGGGACCTTGAGAAATAATCTCAGGATCAGCAGTAGGATTTTTAAAAAGAAATTGATGAGAATCAGGAACCCTATAATACCTATCAGGTTTTCTGGGAGCAGGAGAAACAGAATTAGGAGTTAAAGAAGTTTCTATGAAAACATCATCCACAACTTCCAAAACAGGAGGTATAGCCAGAGGTTTATGCTGTGGCAAATCCAAAAATTCCTGGATTCTCTTCTTAGACTGAGGAAATTCCTGACTTTCCCATTTAAAGTGCTCCCTAAGAGTATTTAAAATATCCCCAAAGGAAAAATCTTCTGGAGGGGAGGCAGAAGGGATAGAGTCCTCAGCATCAGAATCCTCAAAGCCAGAAAAAAGTTGAGTATTTCCTTCCTCACCAGCAGAAATACTGAAAACCTCAAAATCTGAGACAGACAAAACATCAGGAGACAATTCTCTAGCCCTCTTGGAAGTGGGGGATGAGAGCCCCTAATAAGGGAAAGAAGATCACCAGCCATCTTTACCAACTGGGACTGAGGCACAGGAGGGGAGGCTGATGCCTGCTTGTGAGTTGATTTGTGGCTGGAAGGTTTGCTAGTAATCTGAAGGGACACAGGAGGCCTAGCAACTGCAGAAGTCTGAGCTAAGGTAGTCGGTCTGGCTCTGGTCTCATGTCGAAGAGAATAGGCATCAGAAGCCGGTGCCTGCATAGCGGCTCTGGACTCATCTGAGGCAGTGACAGGCGGAGGGTCTGAAGACAAAATAGCAGCCTGTGGCATGGAGGATTCTGTAAAGGTCTCGGCAGAGGCCTGCAGCTGAAACTCTGCAAACTGTAGGGGTTGCAAAAGCGCCTCACTACCTACCACTGGGCCGAAGGCCAATTTCACTGGCACATCATCAGCAGCTTTAACCCTAGGCCTGTCGTGGTCTTTTTCCTTGTGTTTCTTAGGTATATCCAAAGTCAGGAGACTGGAAGACGCCATACCGATGAACTTACGCCAGACTCCAAAATGCTTATATAAAATCTTAGCTCTACGGCGTATGGTATGCGGGTTGAAGGAAGCACAGAGAAATTAGTTAGGGACGTCATGGTCAAGGTCCAAACAAGTTATACAATAGGAATGAAAATCACGGTGCGGAATCTGTTTTCCACAGGCAAGACAGTTATTAACTTTATCTGACATTCGTTAAAGCAAGAAAAGAGGGTCCCTAATGGGGTACTTATCTGAGGGTGTCTTCAACTTGGTAGTCGGAATGAAGAAAGAAGGTAAATGGCCGACCGGCACTAGTACGAATTGCATCTGCTTCGGGCTCTGTGGCAAGAAGGACTGAGGAAATGGAGTCGGCTGCCTCCCTTTATACCTGATGTTCTGACATAAGTTTTACAGCCGACGGCAGCCAACATCATATACCAAGAACTCTGATATTCGGGCTGACTGAGGGCTACCGGGAGCCGGATAACCCATACGTTAGGACTGCAACAGTGAAACATGAAGAACATCTATATTTATATTCCAAACTTTGAAATGTCAATTGATAGAGAATAATCTGTAAACAGAACGTTCCTGAATAAGAGTCATGATAGTCTTTTTATCAACAGGTAAGATTTCCCAAATGGCTTTGCAGTGAATGATTTTAGGTATATAGTAAAACTGGTATGAGGTACCCCTTATTATAGCATGGGTAGCAACGAATTGAAGGTTTATGTAAAGACATATAGAGAAATATGAAGCATCAGTCCCAGTTAACTGATTATAAAAACAGACTATGTAAAAAAAGAAAAGGCTGCTCATAGGTAAATCAGGAAATGTATCATGAACCTACAAAATAATTCACTATTATGTGTAATAAGCAGATATATAATAACAAATTTTGCTCTTTCATCCCTTAATAAAAAAAAAACTGGGACTTCATTAGAGCTAAAACCTTTTTAAATAGTTACAAAAAAACATCATGTATCCTTAACTAACTATATCAATAAAAAGTCAATAATCACAGTGCATTTCAATAAATAATTAGTTATTGATCAACTCCATTCACTTCATGATAAAGTGAATACATAAAACACTACAATTTTACTGCCTGAAGCTTTAACAAAGGTGCAGTAGAAATATGAATAATTAATTCCAGGGGCACAGTGGTATTCAGTCTAAATTGCCGTAAAGTTTTTTAATATTCTAATCTGGATTCCCACAGTCTTCTCCTTGTGCACCTATGACTCCAATAAAAAATACCAAAATTAAACCACATGTAACTCAGTTCAAACAGGGCCTGAAAAGTACATTGTTTGCTTTCTTACATAACATGTTATACACATGCTTGTAATTTTTTTCCTGAGCATGGTTTTCATCTTAACAACATAAAAGTCTGGATAAGATGAACATAAAGCTAGGAAAAAAATCACTGAAGTCCCACAATAAGCATTTTTAAAAACCAGACAGGACTTAAAATTATTGTACAGCACAAAACTCCTTTCCCCAACTATGAACATACACTGAGGACAAAAAAACAATTTTTTTCATTCTCCTATATATATAAACAGATGTTTCTTAACTTCTCCAGGTGCTCAAAAATATTTTTAAGGTTACAACCTTTCTTTGACACAAATCATGGATGAGCTGAAAAATAAATAAATAAATCAATGGTCGCTGGATTTCAAAATATTCCAATTTCTTAATATTCAACAAAATGAAGGTCTTTTCTAAAGATCCATTCTGTGAAAAATGCTACCATAATCTGAACAGCCATCAGATAGCAATTGCCTTTTTAATGGCTTTATTGAGGTTATTCCAACTCAATTTCATCAGCAATAGCTATTAGTAAGCCAGAAGGATAAATAATTCCTGAAACACCTGCAAAACCATGTCCATTTCTATAAAAAAGATATCAAAATTGAATAGCATCCTGGTTAACCTTATTAAATGATGTTTAAATAACCCTTCTTCTCAAAAAAATTGTGTCAATTTTTATAATGAAGATAACTGTTAGAATAAGTGAGTTTATAATAAATGTCAGAAGCAAAACTGGCATGCATCTTCAAAATAGTAATATGTAAAAAATGTAACACTCTCCATGGTGTGGGAATGAGTGAACTTTAAAAAAATGACATGATCTCTGAAAGAAATGCACAGTTCACACTTAGCTTTGGTGTCAGTACAAAGGATGAAAATGTTGTTGAAATAATGAAGATAAAACTTTCAACTATCTCTGAAAGGAGAATTCAGTCTAAATGCTTTGTGCCAACTGGCCAATACCAAATTTACAAAAATAGGGGTACAAACAGCCTCCATAGCTACCCTATTTATTTGCATGTAATACTTTCCTTTGATGAAAATAAAATTATTTGAGAGTACTAGTTCCATTAGATCAACAAAAAGTCTAACCTGTTAGTTAAATAGAACATTCTATTAGGGTCTTCATTAAACAAAGAAAGCCCAACATTGAAGGATACTAGAAAATAAATCAACCTCATCTACTATTAAATAACTTACATTGAGATCCCAACTATCATTGATGAACCTACTCAAAAAGTCCCAAGAAACGTATAAAACATGTCAATCAAAAGAAAAATATAGTTTCAAAGTTTGATCAATAAACACGGCCAATGGAAATCTTTTTGACCTCCATACTGACAGAATTTGTCTAAAACAGGGATTAATTTTGTAAATATAGACCACTGGAATCCTCAAAATTACTGGGACAATGTTTTGGTTTGTGTTTAAAAAATTATAAAGCTCACTGGAATAGCACCTTGTAGTGAACAATCCTCCCAGAGCAAATCAGTTCTATGGTAAGGCCACATTACTTTAATTTAAGGAAAAATGGACATAGGTATCAGAATCCTGTAAAATGGCAAACACAGACCTAATTTAATCAATTCTCTCCATTATTAAAACTAACCCACCCTCCCCCTTATCTAGTTTCATAATTTTAAAAGTGGGAATATGCATGAGAGAAGCTAAAATATTCCTCTCCTTAGAGCTTAAATTAGACTAAACTCATTTATTGTTCATACTCATGAGAATATATAAATCCCTTTCACACACTTTCTCAAAGGTTGAAAAGATGGAATCTGAAGTGGGTTATAAGTATTTTTCTTTCTTGTCTGATGTAAAATATCAGGAGAAACATTTGACGTATCCTTAAACTGAAAAGACACATTTCATTTTCTTGTGAATAACTTTAAATCAGCTAATGTGTTAACAATATCACCAACTACATTGGGTACAAATGTTAAACCCATTTCAAAAAGTGTAAAATCTTCATTAATAATTGACTATAATTTTAAAATTTTGAAACCATTGTAACTTAACATAATTCCATCATCAGCCATCAAAACTGGATTTATATATGAGCAATTTAAAATGGTCTTCTTTCCCTTTATCCTCTCCTTCCTTTTGAACTGCTTCTTCTGCCCTGACCTCTCCTGGAGAAGTCTGTATCTTATTGTTTATGGGGCTGGGGAACTGAAGATGGTAAGTCCTATATCTAGACACAACTCAGCAATCTTTCTGATCTCCAGAATGGTGGCAGTAATGGAACAATTGTACCTAAAATTTGAATCAACTCCTCCATCAATTTTAGAAAAATCATTGTTCAAATATTTCTGTGCACAATTTGAACATTTAATATAACTATTAACACAGATGGTGTTGAAAGCATAGTCACTTGTATCACAGATCAGTTTCTTCTGTTTTTCTAGCCTTATCAGACAAGCATTGTTTGTCAACATGCACATGTAAATTAGTATGTCTCCTTATAATTATTAAACAGTAAATCCTTAACCACCTTGTCACTCAATATATTACTAGCATCCTTTAACTTCACCATATCAGATGTTTTTCTTTTTTTTTTATTAAAAAGTCTCATAAGCTCAAAGCTTTGCCAGTCAAACAAAAATCATCTAGCTCATTGTTAAAAAGTTGAACCCAATTCAACACCAGTAGGAAATCTGGAGTGTTGCAAGCCTTTATCAATGCATTTACTGAATATAAATTCCAGAAGTAAACAATAATCTAACTGTGGATTAAGGTGCCTTGGCATTTTTCCACTTATTTTATCAAGTCCTTCAATGTAGAGTAGTCCAAAACATCATTACTATATATGGTAAAAGAGAATGTCTTAGAAAACGTAGTGTCCAAGTTGTCTCCAGCCAAATAAATGGGTACACACAAATAATATTCCTACAAAAGCAGTCAGCACAGCTATCTCTGGATGACTGTCTCCTAGGCTGCAACATGATGGAAGACAGTAAAGGTAAAACAGCCTCTACTAGTTCCTCATTATCAATGCTGCTCCTTCAGTGACATTTTTTTTTTATTATGAGAGGAAAAAAACATAAATCAGTAAATGTGGAACTGAAAAATATATATAGTTTAATATATCTACAATTTTTCAAGACCAAATTCCCTGACTGTCAGTTCGCCGAACCTCAAGTACTCAGGGGGTATTAAATGCTGATACCTTTTTCCTGTAGGAAATAACAGTCCATGCAGTTTCTATGTGATTTGCCAAAAGTGGCGTCATTCATAATACTAAATGCTAATTTGTTTTAATACTAGTAGCATTTTGTTAGGTCTCTCCCTTCTTTTTGTTTGTCTAACCATGGAGTTAATAAATATAATTTCATGGGAATGGGGATTTAGGAACTTGTTCCCATATAGGGGTGGGGTGGAGTGTGGGTGAGACTATACAAGATGCTACTCATTTTTCAAATTATTTTTCTAATAAAAAATACAGTGTAATCAAATTTATATATTTTAAATAAATATATATTTCATAAAGTCAAAGGATATCAAAATGCTAAATTTAATATGTCTCACCAGCATAAATATATCATCAGACCAGAAATTCCATTTATATATTTATTTATTTATTATTACTTTGGTTTACCTACTAAACAGTCAAACTCCCTTAGGTATAAATGCTACTTTTAAGGCTGATCCAAGATGTTGTGTGTGTAAATGACATGGTCAGAATTATTCACCAAAACTACAAGATAAAGCTGTTTAAGCTAGGAAAGGCTTAATACTATGTACTAAAATGCCAGTATATAAAAGGAGTGTTTATATCTATACATTGGAAACAAGTAAGTGGTGGGCATACATTGCTGAATAAAAGCTTTAAGCTGTTTAAAATCAGATACCTGCAGTCCTTGGTCCTCAGAAGAATCACCAGCTAAAATGCACTTGAGTGATCTAGGACTTCAGCTGAATCTGAATACAAACAGAATGGATTCTTTTTAAAAACTCAGTGCATTTATGTGTTGATATTTATAAGTGAAGAGTCATAAACTAAAGGATATCTCTACGGAAAGGAATGCAGTAGTGTGTCCCTTTTGTAGCACCATAAAGTAAAACAAAACTCTTTTCCAGAATCCATACACAGTGAAGATCACAATATATGCTTATAGCCCTTGTAAAAATGTATTATTTTTCTTCAAAAAAACATAAGTTTTATTATCTAGAAAAAAAAAGACAGCTTTCAGCCAGTTGCT
Organism: Protopterus annectens; assembly: GCF_019279795.1. Classification (NCBI taxonomy): domain Eukaryota; kingdom Metazoa; phylum Chordata; order Ceratodontiformes; family Protopteridae; genus Protopterus; species Protopterus annectens. The sequence goes on along the minus strand of NC_056743.1, from coordinate 1,826,440,914 downwards.
GCTTGGGCATGTTAAAAATGAGAAAAAAATGTTCATTGGATTATTAAAATTACAGTTATAACCCACTGCCTAAATCTAGACAGTGGATACAAAAAAATTAAATTAAATAATTGCATATGACTGAGTAGTTTAACTTTATTTTAACTGTGGTTAATCTGTTAATACAAATGTGATAAATAGTGGCTATGCATGGTATAAAATTTGTTGCCTGAACCTATAAACATCGGTATTACATAATTCAAACAATTCTATGGTTCGTGCTGTGCTATCACTACTTGCATAGCTGCAAATATATCTTGGGAGGTTATACCTGTAGGGGGAATGCAGCTTATACATTTTAGTAGAGTTCAAGCAAATCCATGGATGATTTCCAGATAAAGGAATTCCTCGGACCAGTGCTTAAAAATAAAATAAAAACAGTTAAAAACCTTAAAGTTATCAGCTGTGTTATGGTGCTCATAGTTTTTATTTCATACTCTTCTCGATTAATTTATAGTTGCCTTTCTTTTCCAGTGGGAAAAAAAACAGTTTTCTTTTTCAGTTGCCATGTATAAAATAAAGTGCATTGTTTCAGTAATATGTGGAGATTTTCTGCAAATTATGAAAATATGCTGTGAATTGTAACTTAAGGAAATGCTTTAAAGAATATAACTGAGATAGCATTGCCTCCATGTTGCATGTCAGTTTTACTGCTATCCATTACCTAAGTCAGCAGTCTGTTATAATGAAAAGTAAAACTTTCATGATGATTGATTATGGCACTTTTATGGTTGTATTCTTTAGTGCAGCAGTTTTGATTCGATAATTCAATCTTTTTTTTTTCCTACACACTTTATCCTTTTTAGTGTTTGTTGTTTCTCTTGCAGACTGACGGTTAGGCTCATCTGCATGTGACTTTGACTTTGTATACATCAGTTCTCTTCTCATGTCTTGAATTAATTGTTCTATATCATCTTTTTTTATTTTCCCACTGGTCACCAATCTGACATTGCACTTTCTTCTCTTTTCACAGGAAGCACTTAATCATTACAGCTAATTTGCCACGTCACAATTGATAATTCAATAAAGGTGTTTGAAAAAAAATCATTACAGCTAATACTATAAAGTGCCCGCTGTGATCTAGAGTTCCACTTTACTCATATCAAGACAGAAAATCTCACTGTATTCTGACATTTTTGTTCTTTTTTTTTTTGTTTACTACTGAAGCAGAAAATTCTTACTTTTGATTCATTTTGTAGATTCTGCTCTGTTAAACAATGTGGCTATATTTTAAAATGCATATAACTATTTTTCATTCTCTGCCTAGGATCAAACAAGCAGTATTTGCTTCCTGAAGCAAGAACTGAAGTAAGGATGTGCAAATTACAACATGAATGATTCATATTTGTATAGCTTCAAGGTAACAAGGGATCCAAGGTAATCCTAATATTGCACTTTCAGATACTATTTTTAAAGATAAAACTCTGTTCAGAGGGAAATTGCAGTAATAAATGTGAAAATGCTGTGTTACAATGAGACAATATATAACATGTAATGTATGCGAAACAGACTTTCAATGTCTACACTATGGTTAGAAATGGATATAAACTATACATAGCACATACACATAGTGGCAGGTGATAGAAGCATCTATTATGGCACAGAAGTAAATGAAACAAAATTATCCTAATATCTTGCTTTTAGAGACCATTTTTAAAGTTTGGTCAGAGACTAACTGAAATTTGAAATGTTAAGTTACGACAAGGCAATGCTTTGCATCTGATACTATACATGAAACAAGTCCCATAGAATTGTCTACACAATGCATAGTTGAAAGAGATCTAAGAGTATTGCAGCATCTGGAAATATGCATTAGCAATATATGAATAGGAAACAAAGCAGAGTTCAGAAAGAGGTCTTATAAGTACCAGTGTATGATGTGAAATGCATAATGTGTTCAAAAACTAATTCTGTGGCCACAACTGTTTAATTCTTTAGGCTGTAAGTTAGCTAACATGCTTACATTTGGGGGAAGGGGAAGGTGCAACAGACTCATTTTTTATGGTATTTGAAATGCATGAAAATAGATTCTTATAACCAATGATTCTGCTAGATACAGTTTTTGCACACTGCCAAATAGTTTTCCTCATATATTTTACATTAAAATTAAATTCAATTCAATTGATTATTTTAACATTGTTGTCAAAAACAGCAGTGCACTTTGTGTGTATGCGTGTGTGTGTGTGTGTGTGTGTGTGTGTGTGTGTGTGTGTGTGTGTGTGTGTGTGTGTGTCTGTGTGTGTGTGTGTGTGTGTGTGTGTGTGTGTGTGTGTGTGTGTGTGTGTGTGTGTGTGTGTGTGTGTGTGTGTGTGTTGGGGGTGTACACATCAGAGGCCTCTCAGTCCCTGTGAATATAGAACATACCACAGCATAGGGTTGGGGACTGGCATAATGGTTAAGTGTTTACTATGTAGATACAAGGTACATAGTTCTAATCTTACCTTTGGGATGGGAAAATTGGTGAGACTTAAAATGGCCCACTAGTGCAAATAGCCAAGTACTAAGTTAAGAAACTAAGTATGATTGATAATAGCCACAGATAAACCAATGCAAGTAGAGGCAGGAGACTGCCCACATGTTGTATTAGCAGGCAGACATAGAATGACTCTTCCACGTGGGTTGGACATCTTCACAGTAATATGAATCAAAGTAAGACATAAATGGAAGATTTTCATGAATTTTTGTGAGGCACTGAGTTTGGTATAACATGAAAGGCTATGTAAGCACAAAAGAAAGCCATCTGCCTTTAGAGTTTCTCAGTGGAATTCCCTATTCAGACTGCAGTTTTTCTTCCGCTTTAGCCTTATGATGCAGTATTTGACAGATGCAAATATTGGCCTTTTGACAGAACTTCCCTATCTCCACTGACATATACATTTGAAGAATGACCAGGATAGATATGCTCCTAGTTGACTTTTGTGTAGCTTACTGAGTGCTGAGGAGTTTTTCAAAATCTACAAAACTAGGGTGCAATCTTGTTTAGAATTACATAACAGAAAAGACAGTATCCCTGATATCTGGCTATTACTTATAGTTTGCTCACAAGCTTAATATCCTTATTAAGCTTTTAATAAGCACATAATTCTCCTCCATGTTACATGGCTAATACTACCTAGGAAAGACCTGATTTATAGCTTCTTCCTCAGCCAACAGAACACTAGAACAAGGATCCTTTCTTTCTTGGCACTAACTTGCTCATTTGTTGTTAAAACTCTTCCAGGTCAAACACTTTCCCAAGTCCCTCTCTACCAAATTTGGGTGAAAACATCCAGTCTGTCTATTGCAAATTAAGATCTTTCATTGTAAGTATAATTTTCCTCTCTACCACTGAGTCTGTCTCTGACAAACAAGTCATCTCTTGCGATTGCAATAAGTGGTCTGCATAGTAAGCTGTTTTTCTAGAGTTTCCTCTTCGTCCAAGAGGCCGCACTATGTTACAAATCTTGTGCTCTATCCTATATATATTTTTTTTTGGCTATTAATGTCTTTCACAGTGTAAAGGTACTGCATGTAATATACACATCAATTTATGTAGATCATTGCTTAGTCAGCAAGACATTTGCCACGTCCACTGGAGAAATATCCCTCAGTCACTTTTTACGAAAAGAGCAACTGATCATGTAGAAGTTTCTGGACACCAGATCCAAGTGACCATAATTTTATTCTAGAAAGGTCCCATTGGGCAAAACTAATAAATGGTGTGGTTTTCTTACAAAAGTAATATTTAAGATTAGGTACACTGACATGCTTTCTCCATAGTTTAACAAAATATTTAAACATAATACTTCCTAAAAAGGAAATCACACATTTTAAATAGTCTTTCAGTGGGTTATGAGATAATATCAAGTTTTATCTTTAGCTGGGCATAAATTAACCTTACAGTGGGCCACAAAGTGCTAAACAGGAAAAACGCTAACTGAGCCCAGTTCTGATAGGTATAAAATCAGCCACCTGTTAAACATCTATATTAAATACTAGGTGAGGAGAAATCAAAGTGTTTGTGTCCCTTTGTAATAATCTGGGTTAAGCATTAGCTGAACAATCAAACAAAGAAAACAGTAACAAGTTGTGCTCATTCTGAGTAAAGGAAGATTTAAATTAGGTCACGACAAAACATTCTGGGTCTGATGCTTGTTAATGTTACTTGTTGAAAAATTACAAAAATTCTGCAAAGAAATGTTTGTATTTCTGCATATGATACTAAGCTCAACAACACGAGTGATACAAAAGAAGGTATAAAAAAGGATAAAAATGAGACATGGCAAAGCTGAATTCATACTTAGAATAATGGTAACATAGTGCCACTGCAAAAAAAAAAATGCAAGCTGCTGCTAGAAAATATAAAGTAGTATGTATGTAGGGAAAGAAGGAAAAAAGTGAACTGGGATGAGGGAATCAGTGATGATGCTACTGTGTTACCTTCGAACAATGCACAATGGTGGTGTTAATAAATGGGATACTGGAATTATTGCGAAGTTAGAATGCCGCAATTAAACAGAAGTTACTATTTATCTGCATAGTTTATGACACTCCATCTGCTTACGGTTCTGAAGATTCGGTCTCATGTAAGATACATCCAAGCAGAGCAGTAGACAACAAAAATGTTACTGAGCTTGTCTGGTTCAGATCCATCCCACTTGGAAGAGAGATTGAGGTAGAGAATTTATGAGGAAGCCTGTTTGACATGCATTTAGTACATATCCATTTAAAGAAACGGTGATGACAGAAATGTTTAAATATGTCAAGGGAATCATCACAGTTCCAGAGTTCAGTAAGATAAAATCACAAAAATGATAACGTATAAGAGAAAAAAAAAATCAACATCTGAAGAAAACTCTTCAGTAGTTCAGAAAATGAGGAAGAAGTAAATGTTTGCTCACTTTGAGAATGATGGAATAGATAACTGTCTCCTGGTCAAGGTGTGAGATAAAGGAAATATTAGTGTTCAAGAATCCTTGCAATTGGACATGTGGCAATTGATGCAATAGATGCTGTGGAAAAAAATAAGTATTGATTAAGGTAAACCTTATACAGTAAATGTTAGAATTGGACAAACCAGATAGGAGAAGTGGTTATTAGCTGCAATTAGAGATTATATTGCTCTAATTTTTCCTGTGGAAACTGAAATGACACTACACAGAATGGCACAAAACTGTTAATGTATAGAGGGTGTACTTCCAAGCAACCAGACCTATCAGTTTGGTTAGTAGAAAGACATGTTGTGCTGAACCTAAGAGCAGATGGTATCTGTCTGGGCATTCTGAAAATCCAGTTATCTTCAGCATTCACTTAAAAAGAAGCTCAGAATGACCCCTAAGAGTAGTACCCAGCAAGGCTGGATTTGGTAATCGAGGTTACAAAAGGGCTGGTATATAATGAAAAAATATATGGCTATGAGACAGGGGACTCAACAAGAATGTCTGTGTTATTATGAAATAAACAGGCTATGAGAACAGTGTATCCAAGTATTAAAAATAAATATTTTATTTAAAATTATTTGAAAAGACATAACTGCTGTGACGTACAGCAATGCTTGCAGCTTCATACAAAAGTATAAAATTCCATTCATTGCCTATAAGACTACCATATAAATTGGATTCTATGGTATACCTCCTTCGTGCTATAGAAAATTCGGAGACATGAAGAGATTCCACAGTGTAAAAGATTTCTAAAGCAAGTCCATAGCCATAGAGGCCATTCATTGTAAACTCTTACAATTCACGAGCTGGGCAGATGTAACATTACCAGTGGCAGCTCAGACATGTTGGATATTTTCTGCACTACTGGCCATTTGTCCAGGTTTGTGACATTGTGCCTTCTGTCAAATTTTAGCTCAAGAGTTATGGACAAAGGAAAAAGGATTACACTTGAAGAAAATTCCCCAGCTTACAGTCAAATTTTTAATGCTGGTACTATTAACTTAGAACCTCTAAAAATAATGTCCAGTTTAAGGAGAAGTGAAACAAAAGTCTGTGAAATAAGTAAGACTCTCCCAGGTTATGTGTTAAAACTCTCCATGAAGACATGGTTGTGTACCAAATTTCCCAGCTGTCAGCACAGGTTAATTAGTACTTCTCCACACCCACTGTATGACTGCATACTGCTTTTATCATTCTGTTTTCTCCAGCCATCAGCCTCCTTTTTAGCAAAATCCACCACAATACAAGAACAATGCTTTCAACATTTTCAGAGATCCTCCTCTAAGGGACACCAAAAGTACAAATACATTTATTTATTTATTTTTACATTTGTTAACCGGGTTAGTCTGGGTTCTTAGAAGTTCTTTTTCAGCAGAGACCCGGGGAGAAAAGCTCCCAAAAAAAAAAAAAGTTTAAGTAAACAAATAGTAAGAACAAAGATAAATACAGATCACATGTTATACATACTTCTGAAGTAATTACATAACATGCAATAAAGGAATATATAGAATGGATAGAAATGCAATACATATATGGAAATTTTCACGTAGTATGGCAGGAAACTAAGCAGAAATGTGGTAAGACTAAGGTCAATACATTGCTGAACCAAGGTACTAGGCATGAAGTAAGTAAATATACAGATAAAGTTGTGTGAACTTTGGAAGTTAATAAATAAATTAATGAACAGTAATAAGGGATCATGGGAACTGAGTGTAACATGAGCTAACTAGTATGGAATATGACAGAGAAAAATGTGTAGGTAGTAGTAAGAGAGAGCGCTAGAAGAGACACCGTTAAGTTAGGTTATCCCTGAATGTGAACTAAATATGAACTTGGCACAGATATTCCCATTCATCTATGGGTGACACTACCATTACCAAAGGTAGATTTTTTTCTCATCCTGTCACTTTCATTAAAGTCTAGCAACGCTTGTCTGCGTACAGTTCAACATTCCTACGCAACAAAAGTGAACAAGTTCCTTTGCCTGCCATCAAGGTACTCCATAGAACCTCAAGGTTTCATCCTTTGACTTTATGCCTTGGCATATTCCCATAAATGGACATTCTATCAGCCATGCAGTACCAGTTTTCTGACTTCCCAGAACCATAACTTATTAGTGATTTGAAAAACACTAGTAATAGTTTGTTGTTTCTTTTTCTTTTTCTTTCTTTCTTTCTTTCTTTCTTTCTTTCTTTCTTTCTTTCTTTCTTTCTTTCTTCTTCTTCTGTCTTATTTAGCTATTAACAATCTACATGCAGTTCTTTACTAGGTAAACAGTCTGTGTACTGGTCTGACTGTTTGTTTATATACCTATGTATCCGTATAGTTACCATGTGCAAATATACTGGATATAATGGTCCATGAAAAGAAGACAAAAGTAGCAATGATCATTGAAATCGTCACACCCAGTGACTACAATGTCTTGCATACAGAGAGACACAAAGTTATAAAATGTATTTATTTTTATTTATTTATTTACAGTTCGTTTGCCAGGATAGTCCATTGGGCCAAAAGAGTCCATTTTCAATGGAGTCCTGGGGAGAAAAGCTCCAACAAGGTTAAACAAATGAAAATGAAATTAGACATATAGACATAAAATATTAGGATTTGCAGGCAGAAATGAGAGCAATGTGGAAGAAAGATACCCAGGCAGTCCCAATAGTAGTAGGAGCAATGGGTCTAATAAAAAAGAATCTACAATCTTACTAAGATATGTTACTAATACATGTAACTCCATACAAATTGCAGGAGTCATTACTGGGCACATTAAGAGTGCTGCAAAAAGCAATCCTGGCTCTCATCAAAGATTGAAATAATATCAATTTCATGAACTTTAACCGTTCTATAACATAGGAATGGGGCCCATTCCAGTCATGGTATTATAAACCCAAAAGATTTGGAGAAATTAAAAGTGAGTTACCATGTGCAAATATTTTCTGTATATTATATAACTGTCACCAAATTTGCTTATACCATCAATTTTGTTGAGACATTATAGTGTGACTCCGTTCCAGTGATTAGGCTGGTAAGTGCAAAAATATTTTAAGTGGGGCAAATCTCACATGTAGTTACCTGTGACCCGGCATTTCTTTCCTTAATAACCAGATCTGAGGTTCTTCAGCCTTAAGTAATGTAATAAGTTTTGTACTTTTATATTTTTGAGCCATGTTCCCTCCCTTAGGTATACGTTATGAGGTCTCATAGAAAGAGAACGCATAAACTGATGAATGCCACCTATATGTTTATCTACTCCATCAATCTATCTCTTTTTGTTTATTAGTGTATTCACCTAAGTTTAGGGCTATTAAGACCATTACAAGTGTTAAGTGTGACATTTAAAATGAACAACATCCAGTTGTAAAATTCCTTAGTGTCCACTGAATGTCCAATGTACTTAATGAGTTTGATTAATTTGACCCATATGTGCTTGTTAGGCATTATATTATTTGCATTGAAATATGATTAGCCATTACAACTTGTACAAATCTGTAAGAATATTGTATGTTGTATTATTATTAACTTAAATATCTCTATCTTATCTATCTATCTATCTATCTATCTGTCTGTCTGTCTGTCTATCTAACTATTTAGGCAAAAAGTAATGCCTGAGAAGGTGGACAGTAGTGGCAACAACTGATGACAGACATTGAATCTTGGGTGTTTTAAAAGACCCATTGCTATAAAATTAAGATCTTTGAGGGTCAGTTGTCATGGTGAACTTTACTCCCAACTAGCCAGATATGCTTGCAGTCTGATGCATAGCTTTCATGACTATGAGGTATCAGTCCAATTTTGCAGTTAAATCACATTTGTTTTTCCACTTTTATGACTCATGATATCTAGGAGCATTTATATGCCTGTAATTAGTGATTTCTGAAGGAAAATGGTACCAAACACTTAACGATGAAGCTTAGCAGTTAGTAAATTCATGCAACAGAGTTAAAATGTTTCTGACTGAGCAGTGCCTTTGGTTTTGTCTGTATTCTGCTCTTAGTGTTGTTTCTTTTCATGGTGAGACATTAGCTAAACTTGTACTTTGTTATAGAATCATTCAGTTGGAGTTACAGGAAAATAATAAGGGGCATTCAAACAGATTGGGATCATTGGTTAACTATTGTCTTCTAGTATTGCTACACAGTTAGCATTAATTAGTGACTCATTTGCAGTGCTCTGAAATGAATGACTAATACGGCTGGAACAACTCTGTAGTGCTCCTTCGACAAACCACGCAGTGCTCTTCCCAAGGAACCTACTGACATGGACACACACATACCCACATACATGCACACACATAGTGACACCCATATTCAGTCACATAGATACCTGGACAGTGTTGCACAAACACACACATGCAAGCATACACAAACACACACACACACACACAGGCACACACACACACACACACACACACATCTCCATGCACACACACTGTGGTACACATACGCAGATACACAGAGACCTGGATAGTGTCTCTCACTCTCTTTCTCTCACACATGTACACACACACACACACACACACACACACACACACACACACATGCAAGCATACACAAACACGCACACATGCACACACACACATTGGCATGCACACACACTGTAATACATGTACACACAGAGACCTGGATAGTGTCTCTCTCACTCTCTCTCTCTCTCTCTCTCTCTCACACACACACATGTACACACACACACACACACACACACACACATATATATATATATATATATATATATATATATATATATATATATATATATACATGCACACATACTTACAGAACATATTTGATGTGCAACTCACCGACATGCTGCTGTTATAGAGAGCAATGGATGTTCACCATAAAATCCTTCATTCAGTCCCCACTGCTGTGCTCCAAAACCGCTTGGGGAGCTTCCCGTTGTATTACTCTATCATGCTATTTTGATCGTGGAGTAAGGCATACCACGTGGTTAATTTACATTGGCCACTCCCTGGGCTGTCACATTTGCATGCAGCATTTTCCAGAAGACCAATGTAACAATCAAGGCATTACAACTAAAGCAGTCTTTAAACCTCTTCCTCACAGGGCACAGTAGAATCCTGTTCAAAGCAGAGCTGTGCCATGTGCTTCTGAATATCTTTCTTTTGCTGGAACTTTCTGATTGAAATTCTACTTGGCTGCTTCTTTTACTTATATCCCTCCCTATAATATGTAATTTCCAACACTGTTCACTTATAGGGTCTGTTATCTCACATATTTAAATAACAGTGCTTTTTACAGAAATAAATAAGTGCTTTTCTTATTTTATTTCTTTTTTCAGTTATCTGTAAATTGAAATATTTCACAAATCAAATTGCTCTGTTTAAATAAATCTAAAAAAGCAGAACACTCTGCATTTTAAATATGCTTCACATACTTTATTTATTGCCTTTGGCAGAAATATGATTATCTAGTCATGATAGACTACCTTGTGCCATGATTTGTACTTCATTGCTTTGACAATTACTTTATCATTCCTTTGACAATCCCTTTATTTATTCATGCGTCTATACAGAGAACACATTAATGCATGTATAAAGTATGAGGTTTACACATAAAAAGCAATACTGACATTCATATTTACATACATCTTGGATATAAGCCCATCTTTATTTAAGACCATTCATTTCAAGATTACAAAATTAGATATAGGAATAATGTAGGTTGTTGTAAACACTTCTTTTTATTCCATTCAAATCATGCATGGCTTATTACTTATTGTATGAGACAGTTTTAATGATGTTTATATGCATGTGTGTATATATGCATATATGATATCTATCGATCTATTGATATATGCATAAATGTTACGCACACACACACACACACACACACACACACACACACACACAAACAAACACACACACACACACACACACACACACACACACACACACACACACACACACACACTCACACACTCATAAATGGGTCTACTTCTAAATTTCAAACTTTCAAAACATTGAGTTTCTTATGGTCGAGACCATGAGATTGAAGTTTTGAAACTTCAAACTGTTTAAATGAAGATCTCTGTACAGCAAGAACAGTATATCTACCGTTTTCCTTATTGTATTGTGATCTCAGAGTTGGTATATTTAATTAGTAGGTGTGTGGGGGGGGGTGCAAGGGGGGGATTGTCCTCCTGCAAAAAAGTTAAAAGAAAAAAAATGTTTTTGTTTTATTGTTTTTTTTTATTTAAATTTCGAAGTTTCAAAACTTCGATCGTATGGTCTTGACCATAAGAAAGAGATATGTGTATATCTATATCTATATCTGTCTCTCTATCTATCTACACACACACACACACACACACACACACACACACACACACACATATATATATATATATACATATATATATATATGTGTGTGTGTGTGTTCATTCTGTGATGAGTAAACTCACTGCAGAGAATGGATTTTAAACTGAAAGAGCTGGAGACCAATATTATTGTGAAATCTCTGAATACCAAAGACTAGAGAATCTTCCCCTTCTCTAGTCCTTTGCAATATTTGAGTTGGCATATTTAATACAGTGGGGGTGTGGTGAAAGCAGTACCCCACATGAGGGTTACAGGGGGACTTGCCCCTTTGCAAAACACTTCTTTCTTTTTTGTTGAAGTTTTTCGAGTAGTCTGTTTTTCAAACAGTTTTGCTTAATAAAATGGACTTTGGTTGTAGTTTGACAGTTTAACCAGTCACCATGTACATATATCGATCTATAATTTTCAATTTATTAACTGCCAAAGACTAGTGGCACAAGCACCAATTTTCAAGGATAACTCAGGAATACTGTCAAAGTAGCTAACACAGATAACACAGTCAGAATCAAACCCAGGACTACAGAAGAAACCTCAGAAATAGATGACAACCTGAGTGGCCTTAACCCCTGAGTTATTGTAACAATTTTATATGCTAGAATAAAAATGATTTTGCTGCTTTGATTTCTGATGAATGAAGTGTCTTGTACTTATGGTATATTGAGAAAGCTATGTGACTATAAGAGGTAAAAGCTGTAGTCATAAAATGTGTTCTCTGATCTTACAAAACATAGTATTTTACTAATCCCTCAAGCAGCCCCCTGCATGTTTTATTTATATATTATTTCTGATTACTGATTCTCATTAATTTCATTGGAATGTGGTAAGTGTATAAATTGTTTGTTGAACATTATGCAGATTATTACGAATGGCTTGTCTCATGGGTGATTTTTGCTTTGTTTTTATGTAAGTTTTAAAAATTCATACATTGTGAGGTATATTTATGGGATTATTTTAGTAAGGTAAATGTATTAATGTTCTTGTTGTCAATGTTTAATTATAAGTACCCCTCTTTCCTTGTGTAGTATAACTTAAAAAAAATCCATGAAGAACTCATTTATGGCATTGCATTTATATGCCCCCCTTTCAATAAATAAATAGGTTGCAATTAATTACATTTGTACTTGTAGATACAACAGAATATTGTATACCCTCTCTATCTCTTTCAAAAACTGGACAGATATATAGTCTTCCCCTCACTAAATGCACAAATGTTAGAGAAATGACAGAAACATGTTTAGCTATGTGTTACTGTAGCTGCACTATTTAGCTTCTTTCACATAACTAACTTCTCTGCATCCCTGATCCTCAGAACTAGGTTAAGTGGGGTGGGAGATATAGTAAAATATTGCTCCTTTGATAACCAAGTAAATTAACAGGTCACCATGGACCCTTTTCAGTCACTATCTCTGTCAAATTCCAAGGATAATGCAAAGTATGTGTGCCCTTCAGAGTAGCCTACCAACCTGGATGTTTTTTTTTTTTTTTTTAATAAACAAGAGCAACTGGACAAACAGGCACATATACAGGGAGAGTACACAGCCTCCATGCAGATAGTGTCTGGCTATTAGGGTTGAACCTAAGACTGTTGAGCTGTGGACAGGCATCCAATGAGTGACCCTGCTATGAGGATCATGGTTTAATTATGTTTCATTTTATGTTTCTTTTTTTTTTAAGTTTATCTGTTTATTTATTTCAATATCATTTTCATAGACTTCGGTTCTAGGGGCTATAGCTGTTTTTGTGAATTTTGGGTGTACTTATTTTACTTACTTATTGAAGTTTCATTATATTCATTGATTTTGTGAATAAGGTTTCACTGATTGATTACATGATTAGAATGGTGAGTAATGGTGAGCAATGCTGAATAATGGTGAACATCATGCAAAGAGTAATGTTAGCTAAATGTATATGTGCAGTCTTTACCTGATCATTTTTACCATACTCTTGCCGCATACAATATATATATATATATATATATATATATATATATATATATATATATATATATATATATATATACATATATATGATCAATGAAGATACTACAGTTCCTGGAAAGAAAACATATTTAGTACAAAGTAATAAAAGATAACTGTTTGAAACTCAAGTACTCTGGAAAAAAAATGGAAAGAAAAACATTTTTTTTTTCGGGGAGTCTTCTTACTTCCTGTACCCCTGCACCCCCTGCTATTTACATACACCAAGTCGAAGATCATGCTACAGGGGTGAAAAAGGCAAATATTCGACCCCCACTGTACCCTGATCTCGGGCGTGAAAAGAAGCACAATTTGTGTTTCTTTGCATTGTCACTCTCTTTTGTTGGTCTTTTCATTGTTCGAGGAACTAAACATTCAAATGCATGAAACACACACACACATATATATGCCTATTAAGTTAAATTGTTAGACCAAAATGTCACCACAAAACTTCAACAAAGCAAATGTCAACATATTGGTACACATGAGCACAGCAATAGGCATAGTGCATGCAAAAGTAAAACAAAAGAAAACATTTTCTACAACACCCTAGAAAACATTTTCTGCAACACCCTCTAAATTATTATTATAACTTCATGATGGCACAGTACCAGGAAAAAGGCATATTCTCCAATTCTGAAGACTGTGCAGTCTCTCACATCTGTTTACCATCTGATTTGTTGATCACATTTTATTGTCAAAACAGATGTTGACATTAAAGAAATTTGATTCAGTTTGGGTCTCTCATATATATCTATATCTATATATATTTATCTATATATCTATATAGATGTAGATCTCTCTCTCTCTCTCTATATATATATATATATATATATATATACATATATATCTATGTATGGATTAGCTTTCAAATCCCAAAGCCCATAACAATGAATGGCAGAATGTCAAGATGAGAATGACAAAACATTTAAATCACAAATGGCCAATTTTTCTGAGGCGAAGGAAACACTTGCCCACCATGTGGAAATACACCTTTTCTCCACTGTACTGCAATCTTGGAGTTGGTATATATAGTTTGGGGGGGGAGGGGTGCAGCTCCTCTGATAAATACAGGTGGTTTTTGCAATGGCCGGTGTGTTAGGCTTATGTGATGGACAAGTATTTCCTTGCCCTGAGAAAAATAGTCTGTTCCTGATTGGAAGTGTTCATCATTTTTGACTCGATATTCTTACATCTGGCATTATGAGCTTCAGTATTTGAAAGTAATACATACATACATGTGTATATATATATATATATATATATATATATATATATATATATATATATATATATATATATATATACACACACACACACACACACACACACACACACACACACACACACACACACACACACACACACACACACACACGTGTTTATGTGTGTGTGTGTGTGGATATTGTGAATGTTGCACCTGACTTTTATTTATAAAACTGAATGGATTTGCCAAAATGTGCATCTTCTTCTTCTGGCTTTTTCCCGGTTAGGGGTCACCACAGTGGATCACCTTGTCCACTCATGTCTGGCAGTGGAGTTTTATGGTGTCGAGTTGTCAGCCCAACACCCAACCTTCCACTGAAGCACACACACACATCTAGGGCCAATTTAGAGTGTCCAATCCACCTACAGCATGTCTTTGGGATGTGGGAGGAAACTGGAGCACCTGAAAGAAACCCACACAACCACAGGTAGGACATGCAGACTCCACACACAAGGCACCCAGCCGGGAATCAAACCAGAAAACCTCTTGCTGTGAGGTGGTAATGCTAACCACTGCACCACCGTGGCTGCTCTAAACCCACACAACTATAAATATATATATATATATATATATATATATATATATATATATATATATATATATATATATATATTATTTTACAAACACTGATCAGACAAGAGATACATCATTAACTAATTTTATTTATTTATTTAACATTTGTTTACCACGAAAGTCCGACTTGGATCAAAGCCAATTTTCAGCAGACATTCCAGGCGAAACACTGCAGATACATGTCTTTGTGACATGGGAGGAAATTGGGGTACCCAGAGGAAACCCACCTGTATGCAAGGAGGACATGCAGACTCTACACAGAAGCCACCCCAGCATCAAACCACAAAACCTCTTGCTGTGAGGTGACAATGCTACCACTGCACCACTGCACCATCTAATTAGTGCATATAATTTCAAAAGTACAACCAGTGTTTGTAACGATAGTTATACAAAACATGTCAAAGGTTAATAGATTTGCATACTGTTTTCAGGTCAATTGATTACTGCAGTTTTGTTACGGAGTGTTGCATTAGAAATCTTATGCTTTTATAAGCAAGAGGCAAAAACAAAGAATTTATCTTGGCAACAGGATGTTTCTTGTTTTTTCATTTTATGCAGTGAAGATGATTGCTCTGCAATGTCACTAAAGGATTTACCACACCGAATATCTAACATTACGCAAATATGTGCATGGTAACGAGAAACAAGATTTTATTATCAACATCAGTTCTATGCAGTTTATTATTTTTCCACTGCACATTATTTCAATGTGCAAACATGTCTCACAGGATATATAACAGTTTGTCATATGGCTGGTGCTTGTTGTCATATGGGAGATGCATTTCACTGATATGAATATTAAACACCTAGCCATTTTGAGCTTTAAATACTAATGGCACTTGGTGATAAATATTATACAGCAGCTGAACAATGAACTCATTTTTCTTTGCATTATATAAAAATTGACAAAAGAAGAACTTATCCCAGTCAATCAACTTCGTTAATTTTGTTTTGCCGTATTCTAAACATTTATGATACTGTCCATCTCCTTATTATATTTTGAGATGTTCTCCACTACCTGTGTTTTCTGAATAACAGATACAGATTTTGTTTAAATTGCTCTTCTGCCAAGTATAGACTGGAGCAGTTGGTGATTAAAGTAGGAAAGGAATGTAAAATATGCAAACTAATACAGCAGGCAAACATCTAACTTAATAAACAACTTATAAATATGGATATCTACAAACCTAAAAATGCCACAACTATAAATTCTAACAAGATGAATGACATCTGATTGCTTTCTAAGCTGGAGCTGTAAATCATACTGGGGATGGAACCAGGTATACATATTGCAAAGGGACAATAAATGCATCTCAAAGTGGAAGTCTGTTTCCTTTGTACTTAACGGTATGGAGATGTGCAGTACATGTACTTACCATCTAAATAAAATGGGTCTATATTAAATCAGCAATCGCTTAAAATAGCGAATGTTGTTTTATTGACCCTTTAAAAGTCAATGCTTGAAATCCTGAAGACACGGAACAGCTATTTCTTTTCCACAGGGAATAAAATCACTACGCCGTTTTCTGGAATTTACCATTTCCTCCACTGTGGTGCCATCTCGAAGTAGATATATTTAAGTAGGGGGGTGTGGGGGGCACATGAAGCCCCCCACTTTATTTAGTCTTTTGAACTTTTTTTTTGAACAGCAATTTTTTTCCCTGGAAAACAAATTGCTGTTCTGTGTCTTCGGGATTTCAAGCTTTTGCTTTTAAAGGATCGATAAATCAGCGTTCGCTATTTTAAGCATTCGCTAATTTAATACAGACCCAATAAAATATATTCTGTTAGGAAAAAGGGGCAGAAAAGATTGTGCTGTGCCAAGTGACAACTAGGTCATTGGTTTTGAAACAGACTATTCTACTCTGTTCAGGCCTGGACCTCTTCACGGAGTATTCCAGCACTAAAGTCAGATGCCACAAGATGTATTCTAAAACTTGCATATAGATAAGTTTTATCTTGTTTACATCCCAAAGGCCTTTTATGTTTATATCCGCATTAATTAATGTTCTCCTCATGACTGCCTGAGACCCTACACATTCTAGGATGTTCTACTCACTCAATCACTTGTTTAGAGACATTTGTTGGAAGGGGTCCTTTTGTTTTCATTAAGGTTTAACCTTAACTAACCCCAGATGTTTGATGTCTAATCTGTCCAATGAGAATGCAAGAAGAATCCATGTGCATACCTGCAGGACATTTGTGAGCACTTCATCTGAGTTATCCTTATGCATTGAGTATCTGCTGTAAACTACTACACAATGCAAAAATCAATTCTTGTCACCTTAGACAAAGAAGATAACAAGCCTCTGATAACTCACATCAGCTGACATAGCTTCTCACACTAAGGATTTCAGCTGAACCAAGGGTATATGCATTGCATACCATTCAGGATTCTAGCTGAACCATGGTTGTATGCATTGCATACTATTCAGGATTCTTGCTGAACCAAGGTTGTACGCATTGCATACTATTCAGGATTCTAGCTGAACCAAGGATGTCCTTCAAGAATGCAACTGCAGTCCTGACATATGGGTTGTCCTGCCTCAGGCAGCCCTTCGGTCGGCCAGATTCCAAAGTCTGGGTCCGGCGTCGGCCAATGTCGCCTCCTCCCCGACGTCAGAGCAGCTGGAGTATAAAGGCATCAGCCGACGCTATCTTCTTCAGTCTTTCTTGCCGCGCGGTGCCCGAAGCAGAAGCAGTTCGCAAGTGCCGGTCGGTCAGCTCCTGTGTTTCCAGTTACCGAAGTCATCTAAAAGCTAAGTACCCCGTTGGGGAACATTTTTTCTTGCCTCAGCCGATGTCAGAACAAATTGAGAAAGTTAATAATTGTTTGTCTTGTGGTAAACAAATACCTCATAAGGACTTTCATTCTTACTGCCTCCCTTGCCTGGGCCCAGACCACGACGTCTCGGCCTGTGCCGCCTGTGCTTGCTTTAATAAGCGCACTCTCAGGCGCCGGGCAGAGTTTGCCGAAGACTTTTTTGGCGAATCTTACGCTTACAACATGCTGTCAGAACAACCAACAACACAAACTACCAAAAAACGAAAGGACAGGGACTGACATCCTCGGCCCGCGTCTTCCTCCGATATAATGCCTAAGCCCTTCGCGAGTGCTTCAGTCCCTTCGGAAGCGGTAATTCAACCACTCCAGGCCGACGACACTGCATTAACTCTTCCCTCGGTCTCGGAGGCTACTCCGGTGCCAGTTGTTGATTTTCCTCCGGAAACCGAAGTTCTGGATCTACCCGACACCATTCCAGTGGACAAAGTTACCCCTGCACGTGGGGCTGCTAGGCCTCCTGTATCCATGTCAATCAAGGCCTTTGCACGTGCTAAGGCCGCCAGCCAGGCCAAGGCCCATCCCAATCCTGCTTCTCAGGCACCTTCTTCTGACAAACAAATCATGTCTCTGGCTGCAGATCTTATTTCTCTTATTAGGGGGTCTCAGCCTCACCCAGACAGAGGTTCTCAGCCGCCTGCAGAAAAAAGGCCTAGAACTGAGCAGGCAGACAACCTCTCTTCAGATGAAGCCTCTGGGGATTCAGAGCATTCAGAAACCCAAGAAGAATCCTTCCAGGCCTATGAGGACTCTGATGCTGAGGAATCTATTCCCTCTGCCTCCCCTCCAGAGGATTTTTTTTCCGGTGAAGTCCTCCACTCCATGAGGGAGCATTTTAAGTGGCAGGGTCAGGAATTCTCTGATTCCAGGAAAAGGCTACGTACCTTCCTCAAGTTGCCCCTAGCTATTCCGCCAGTTTTGGATGTCCTGGATGATGTTTTCTCCCACTCCAGTGCTTCCCCTGATTCTCTCCCTCCTGCTCCTGTCAAGCCAGACCGATATTATAGGGTCCCTGACACTCACAAGCATCTCTTTAAGGCCCACTCTGTGGATCTAGAAACTATTTCACAGGGCCCCAAAGGAGTGGCTACCTCCTCAACCAGGAATCCACTGCCAGCTGACAGGGAAGCAAGGTCCCTGGAGAGATGGGGTAAAAAAGTCTATACCTCTACCACCCTTGCCATGAGGTCTCTTAACTGCCTTTTTCATATGTTTCAGTACCAGGATTATTTACTGGATGATTTACAGAAAAAGATAGCCTCTCCTGAGCCTATAGATAGAAAGGCATTGCAGGATTTGGTTCATAATACCCAGCAGGTTAGTAATCATTTTGTACAGTGTGGTTATGATGCATTGGAGGCTTCATGTAGGGCAGCTATGACAGGGGTTGTTATCCGTAGACATGCTTGGTTGAAAGAACAGCCGTTGCCAGATCATGTTAAAGTAAAGCTCCTGGATGCACCTCTGGATAAACAGAAACTTTTTGGAGCTAATGCTCAGGATGTGTTGAAATCTATTAAAGAGAAGTCAAAATCAGTTCAAACAGTAAAGGATTTCCTCCAGGTTCCGCCCCCAAGGTTCAGCCGGAATTGGCCTTCAAAGAATTGGTCCTTTCCAGATTCTGACAAGTTTCAAAGGGGAAAGAACAGGCATGCACAAGGTAGAGGGCAATACAGAGGCT
Source organism: Protopterus annectens (assembly GCF_019279795.1). Classification (NCBI taxonomy): domain Eukaryota; kingdom Metazoa; phylum Chordata; order Ceratodontiformes; family Protopteridae; genus Protopterus; species Protopterus annectens. The sequence continues at coordinate 1,826,421,280 of NC_056743.1, read as the reverse complement.
CCTACAGGGGATGCCAATGGCAACCACAAAATCAAAGGAATGGCACAGGTAGTACACCTGCACCACAGGGACAATCACAATGACTTACCTTTCACTCCACCTACCAAGGCTCAAAGAGAAGCACCTATAGGCGGAAAATTATCTCTATTCTCAAAAAACTGGCACATTATAACAAAGGACAATTGGATTCTGGACATAATAGACAGAGGTTACATGTTCCACTTCCATACCTTACCAACAGGACAAGGCATGCCAAACCTGCCACAAAATCAAAGGGCAGAGGCACTCATAGAAGTCTCAAAGCTGTTACAAATAAAAGCAATAGAGAAGGTTCCTCCTCAGGAACAAGGCCAGGGATTTTATTCAAGACTGTTCCTCGTTCCAAGGAAAGAGAAACAATGGAGGCCTATATTGGACTTGTCCGTTCTAAATACTTTTCTCATGGTGCCAAAATTCAAAATGCTGACGTTACAGCAACTTCTTCCCATGCTGGGCAAGGGGTCTTGGCTGGTTACTCTGGACCTCAAGGAGGCATACCTGCATGTCCCTATCAGACACAGTTGCAGAAGATACCTCAGATTTCTTGCAGGAACAGAGCACTATCAATTCTCAGCATTACCGTTTGGCTTATCTACTGCACCCAGAGTATTCACGAAATGCCTGGCATCAGTAGTGGCACATTGCAGACTCCAAGGGATTCAAATATACCCTTACCTGGACAACTGCCTAATACAAGCAGACAGCAAGCAGACCTTGATAAGACACTTGGATTACGTCATTCAATTGCTGCAGGCTTTGGGATACACATTCAACATTCAAAAATCAAGATTACTGCCATCCCAAGAGATTATATTTCTAGGAGCAAAACTGGACACACAGCTACAAATGGCTTTCCTCACAGAGGAGAAACAAGAACATTTAACAGCTTACTTCAGAGGCCTAGCAAAATTAACCCACCTGACCGCAAGGAAGACCTTGCAGGCCCTGGGGTTCATGGCATCTTGCATTCTTCTAATCCCTCTGGCCAGACTACACATGAGAAAGCTGCAATGGTACCTAAAAAGCTTGTGGTCACAACACAGCCACAACCTAGAGGACATAATACCACTCATACCATGCCTGCAAAGGGAATTTTTGTGGTGGGCTCAAGCAAGTCACTTAAACGAAGGCATGCTTTTCAACAAACCTCCAACAAGCCAAACTATTACAACAGACGCCTCAGACCTTGGATGGGGGGACGCACATGGACGGCAGATGCATTCAAGGGCAATGGACTCCCACGGAGATGCATCAGCACATAAATCAAAAAGAGATGTTGGCAGTGATACATGCAATAGAAGCCTTTGGAAAATCTCTTCAGCAAGGTCATCTGCTAATAAGAACAGATAACACCACTGTCATGTGGTACATAAACAAACAAGGGGGCACTCATTCCTACCCCCTCTGCAGACTAACAATGATTCTTTGGGAAATGTCCCTGAAACTGAACATCTACTTGCAATCCCAGTTTGTTCCAGGCAAGGACAATGTTCTGGCAGACAGATTGAGCAGACATTTCTTGGATCCACACGAATGGATGCTACACCCCCCTATTTTTGCACAGATAGCATCTGCATGGGGAAGACCAGACATAGACCTCTTTGCATCTCATCTCAATCATCACCTGGAAAGGTTCTGCACAAGGATACACCATCCTCTAGCTTGGAGAACGGATGCTCTTTCCTTCAGCTGGAATGCTCAAACAATTTATGCATTCCCTCCTCTACCTTTGCTCACCAAGGTGTTACTGAAGATCAAGGCAGAACAGCCAACAGGAATCTTGATAGCTCCAGACTGGCCAAGGCAACACTGGTATCCACTACTATTGAGCATAACTCACTCCAAACCGTGGCTCTTGCCTCAATGGCCTCTGCTCCTGACTCAACACAGTTAGAAGACTGTTCATCAGACCTGCAAACCCTAAAGCTAACAGCTTGGAGAGTTCCATGACTCAGGCCCATGACTCACTCTCTGAAAAAGTTCAGGAAATTTTGCTGGAGGCATGCAGACCTTCCACCAGAAAAACCTATTCGGCCAAATGGAAGAGATTCACCATCTGGAATGTCAACAAGGGCCAGGATGCATCATTGGTGAACATACCTCAGATATTGGAATACCTGACAGAAATGTTTCACAGTGGCCTCTCATACTCTTCCATCAAAATCCACGCTTCAGCTATCTCAGCACATTACAACTGTGATCCACCTGTGTTCTCGCATCCTTTGCTAAGACAGCTTCTAAGAGTCATAAAGAATATCAAACCTCCAAGGAAGCTACCAATTCCTGCATGGGACCTCAATTATGTCTTGGAAAAATTAACTCTTCCTCCTTTTGAACCAGCAGCATCTTCAGAAATGCAATTTCTCTCTTGGAAAACAGTTTTCCTGTTGGCAGTCACTTCAGCAAGAAGAGTCTCGGAGATACAGGCCCTCATGGCAGTTCCTCCCTTTATCATCTTTCATCAGGACAGAGTTTCCCTCAGGACCAATCCTTCATTCATGCCTAAGGTGATATCCAGAGTGTCTCTAAACCAAGCAATTCACCTGCCTACTTTCTTTCCTAATCCTCAAAATACAGGGGAAAGATTACTGCATACTTTAGACATTCACAGACAACTACGCTATTACTTGGACAGAACAAAGTCCACCAGGAAGTCTGACCAATTGTTTGTAGCCTATGCTGCTGGAGTGCAAGGGAAAGCAGTCACCAAACAAACTATCTCAAAATGGATTGGACACTGCATCAGATTCTGTTATTCTTTTCATGCAAAAAGTGTGCCAGCTAATATTAGACCACACTCCACCAGAGCTATGGCCACATCCACAGCCTTTCTAAGAGGAGTGGCTACAAAAGATATTCTAGAGGCTGCTACATGGAGCTCCGTGCATAGATTTACCAAACACTACAACCTGCCATTATACCCCAGATCCCGAGCAGGCTTTGCTTCGGCAATCCTGCAGGGCCTTCTAGCTACACCATCTCTTGCTTAGTCCTACCACCCCCAGCTTGGCTATGGTATTCAACCCATATGTCAGGACTGCAGTTGCATTCTTGAAGGACATAGTACAGTTTTGTACCTACCATAAATGTAGATGTCCGATAGATATGCAACTGCAGTCAGGTTTACCCTCCCTCCTACCCCTCTGTTTCTTTTCCCATTTTGGGTCCTTACTCCCCTTACCTATCAGCTGGGGATATATGTTATGGTGTATCTGTTTATTACTGTTGTGCATGTCTGATTTTATCTGTTTGCCCATTCACCGAATTTAGCCTTCATTGGAGGGCACCTGGCATCTGGGGCAAGAAACACTGAAGAAGATGGCGTCGGCTGATGCCTTTATACTCCAGCCGCTCTGACGTCGGGGAGGAGGCGACATCGGCCGACGCCAGACCCAGACTTTGGAATCTGGCCAACTGAAGGGCTGCCTGAGGCAGGACAACCCATATGTCAGGACTGCAGTTGCATATCTATCGGACATCTACATTTATGGTAGGTACAAAACTGTACTTTGTATGCATTGCATACCTTTCAGGATTCTAGCTGAACCAAGGTTGTACGCATTGCATACTATTCTGGATTTTAGCTGAACCAAGGTTGTATGCATTGCATACCTTTCAGGATTCTAGCTGAACCAAGGTTGTATGCATTGCATACCATTCTGGATTTTAGCTGAATCAAGGTTGTACGCATTGCATAACATTCTTCCTGCTACCTTCCCACTGCACAAGAAATTCTCCTTATACTTTTTGAACCATAAGGTTCCCAAGAGTTTCTTTTTCACTTTATTTAGTTTAATTTTTAGCTCCTTTCTCCTGCGCACTATTGAAGCATTTAAGAGTTGCTCTGCTAGAATAGACCAAGGCAGTTCTAAATGATTTGCAGCCTTTTCAAGTAACTATTCCTGTTTGTTTGGCTGCCAGGTGTCCCACACCTTGACATATAGGTAATATGGTTCACAGTCCTACTAGTTTGTGCTTAACTAGTCTTCACGTCAAGTCTCCATAAACTCATAACAGAATTTTGATTAAGAAATGAGAGAGATGCGTATAGCAAGTACTAATCTATGAATGTAACCAGTTGCAGTTATTTACTGAGACCATAACTGTCAACCTCTCATCTTAAGAATCAAGGACAAAGCCAAAAATAATGTTGAACAAAGGCCCAAAATAAAGGGCATGTATTCAGTATTACTTTTATATAATTGGAAAATTGATAGAACAGCAGAATTAGCATTAGCAGGTGTTTTCTGAAGTAGTACAGAGTTTGAAATTGAAATATCTCTTATTATATAATAACTGCAATTCCCAAAGATTTGCTAGGAAAGCACAAATTTTGTGAGAGACAGAAAAAAATAAATATGAGACAAAATGAGTGATATTCTGTGAAATCAGGAATAGTTGAGAAGTATAATTTCTCATATCGTAGCTGACATTATCACTTGTAGTGCGCTGCTGTTTGCTTCCCATAGAAGTGCCATTATACTCCAGGAAATTCGATAGATTTTAGGATGCTTTGTCCTAGAGAAACAGTAAAACAGATTTTTCATAGTTTGACACTGAGCTGTGCTTCTCCATAGGGCAGTGATCTAAGATTGAAAATAACCCCATGCATGCCACACTGCAAAACATGCTTTTGATGTTCTTTTGGTTATGATTCATTTGCTTAAAACTCCCCGTGTGTTTTGAGTGTTTGTGTACTGGACTGGTCACAGTGCTAGACATTGCCAAACAACTGAAATATAAAGTTGGTTTGTTTGCAGCATCATACCAGATTCATCAGTAAAATGACAAGAACGTCTGCTGTCATATGACAAAGGATAGAAAAGAGATATGGAGAATCTGTCAGATCTAGACCATCAGGGCAGAAAGAACACCCAACAAAGTACTGGGTTGTGTTCTGTGTACACTAGACAACAGAGATATGGAGACTGTACTCCATCTCTTCTACATGCTAATAATGCTGCTTCTAAAATACGGTAATCAGCTCAGGAAGCCAAATAAAGAAAAGCTCTACATGCGGATGATTCTACACCAGCTGAAAAATTTAACAAGAAAAACAATTACAGAGGGCAGGAGCACTGTGCCCTATACCCCTCTTATTGTTATGTACTAAAGCCATACTTACACAAGCATGAAGGAAAATGAAATACACAAAAGCTGCATCACTGCAGGCACACAGACATGAAATATATTGATTCTCAATGTAAAACATACGTTGACTAGCTTCAGCTCAGGGAAGACAAACTGAAACTGAAACCTCCTCCAGTTTACACTCAAAGAAGGGTAGGGAACCCTAAGAAAGTGTACATGAAACAAATCAAAAGCATTCAGGGAAAGGGCACAGGGCTCAGCATGGGATATAGGGGAAAGGAGTATAAACCACATTTGGAATTATTCGACTTATTTTCATTAAATTCTAGGAGGCAGAGAGTGGGAGATATGGTTTGGGTGCACAGGATTCCGCAAAGAAACAGCCAAAGGATACTATTACTTATGTAAAAGAGGGTGGAACGTAGGCAATCCTATGTAGCTGGAGGTTAGTTTTTAATTTTGCAACTGAGAAATTGTTTTATTTTTATTTTTTATTTTTTTCACTAATAAAGTTGTGGACCTTTAAAACAGACTGCATGACTCTATGGAGAAGAATGTGATGTAGAAAGTTCATCTACAGGGCATGGAAGAGCTGCAAAGAGTTTAATAATCCAATGGGACAGGAGGCAGCAGCTACATATTAGGTGTAAAAAATTGGGCTGACTAAATTTACAGTCTCCCTCTGCCACTGCATTATGCAGTGCAATATAATGTAAGCATGCACAGCTGACACCTTTACACACTAATGTAAGTGTGCACAGCTGACACCTTTACACACACTAATGTAAGTGTGCACAGCTGACACCTTTACACTCTAATGCAAGTGGGCACAGCTGACACCTTTATACACTAATGTAAGTGTTCACAGCTGACACCTTTATGCACTAATCTAAGTTTGCGCAGCTGACACCTTTATGCACTAATGTAAGTGTGCACAGCTGACACCTTTATACTCTAATGTAAGTGTGCACAGATGACACCTTTACACACTAATATAAGCGTGCACAGCTGACTCCTTTATCCACGAATGTAAGTGTACACCGCTGACACCTTTATACACCATGCATGAACTTTCAGCTCTCTTACCGGTTAGAGTATTTAAGCAAAATTTTCAAACAGCACAGGAATGAGATATTTATTTCCAAAAACTCTTTCTATATGTAATTGTCTTTCTTCAAAAAAATCTAGAGGCAGAATTTTATATCCTATGTAGCCTTGGCAAGCAGTTTCACTTGCCAGATGGTGCTACCAACTGGAGTATACTTTTCTCAGAACAAAACTCTTTGTATGTACACTCACTGGCTTTACACCATGTAACTAATATTTATGCCTGGCATTTAAAACTGTGACATATGAAATCCAGTATGGCATGGATGTTTGCCATATGAAAACTGTATTCTGACAGTAGGTGAGTTATGTTAATTAGATTTTTATTTTAAAATAATGCATGTCAAAGCTGGTGTCTAAATATTAAAAACAGCTTCTAAAGCACCTCTCTAAGATGTTGCTGCATGGGAAATATAAAAAGTATATTTCTTTATCTGTCAAACAGAACTTATTTTTAATGTGTTTTTTCTTCTTCAGATAACACTGTTTTCTGTTAACATTTGAGCTGTCTTTATTTTGCCTAATTAGATGGAAAACATACATTCTTTACTTTATTTACCACATTCTCTTCTGCAATACATATTTCTTTTAATTCCATATTTCCTTATTATATGAAAAGTGTCTGTTTTTGTTATCTTAGGTAATTTAATGGAGAACTGTTTAATTATGACTACTTGGACAACAATATGAGAAAGACATTATGCTACTTGCAAATCTTCAGTTTTTGTACTGACTTTTTAATCTTTCCATTCAAAAACATTTACTTCTATACGTTAAATATACTAGTCAAATGCAGGTATGCATGAGTTAACTGAGTCTTAACAAAACAAACCTTTGGCTAGTTTCATAATCCTCATCCTGCACACTTAGAAACTATGGTAGTAAAAAGTAGCAGTTTCTGCACTTGTAGGAAATGTGGTTCAGCAGCCATGTTGTCCACAATGAAGCAAGACCTCATTATCAGCTAACTTTCATGTCTCTTAATCACATGCTGTTACTGCTAGGGATAATCACCACTTTCCTGTGGTAATCTGCTCTAGTGGCAAATATATTGTTTACACACACACACACACACACACACACACACACACACACACACACACACACACACACACACACACACACACACGCATTCGCACATGCACACACACACAAACACACACACACACACACATACACACAACACACACACACACACACACACGCGCACGTGCGCACACACATGCGCGCATGCGCTCGCATGCACACTCGCACATAGACACATACATGCATACACACAAACACGCACACCCACATATGCACAACACACACACACACACATACACACAACACACACATACACACAACACACACACACACACACATACACACAACACACACACACACGCGCACACACATGTGTGCGCGTGCGCTCGCGTGCACACACATGCACACAGACACATACATGCATACACACAGACATACACACATGCAGACACACACACATGCACAACACACACACATACATGCGCACACACATGCACACACACACACACACACACACACACACACACACACACACACACACACACACACACACATACACACACACACACACACACACACGCCTCCATCTCACTCTCAACTGTCCTTGACTTTTACAGACCATGCCTTCTTTTGCCTCTTATATTTGAGCTACCCCTCATAAATCCTGGATTATTACACTCAGTCACTATTACCAGACATTAGAGTTTTATAATTCATATTTTTTAGAAAATACATCCTTATGAAAAGCTTGTTCTTCTGTTATTCCTCAGTTTGGAGGACTAAAGCTCTGACTTGTTAATGAGTGACTCCTATGGTAAGAATGAAAGGGTTAGAATCTTTTTTACATCCTCCAAAAATCATTGTTTTACTAACCTTTGAAGTAATGAGCAATATTAAAGTTTGTCTCTTTGTGTTGAGTGCCCTCCCATAGACTTTTGTTCTATTAACTTTTAATTGCTTAGGATAATATTTAAAATTCTTTGGTGTCTGGTGTTCACTCCCTCAGAACTGCAAGATTTGCTTCTTAGTCTAAGGGAGTTTAGAGATATTGCAGCAACCCCGTCTCCATAAAGGCTTTCACATATTCATAAACACACAGACACACATGCACACACACACACACACACACACACACACACACACACACACACACACACACACACACACACACACACACATTCATCTGAGACATATTATCACTCTGAATACATATGAAGCCACGTACATACACAACTACCCACCACTACCTATCCACTAACATGATCTCACCCTTTGAAAGTAATGGATTAAAGTGAACTTCTGGATAAGGTAATTAACATGCTTGTCCATGCAAAGTCATGCAGCTGAAAGGAAATCAGATGTTTGCTTAAAATGTCCACTTCATTTGTTTTCAGGGGAGAAAACATGACTAATTAGCTCAGGCCATTTGTCTGCAATAGCTTATTAGCATGTAGCTCAGCTGAGGAAATTGTTCACCATGGTGACTCTAAAGGCAGTAAAGAATCACTGTTGAGGTCTTGTCTCTGAACCGGAAGCTACCATCACAAAGGGGAAAATTACCATATTAGGGCTTACTTCTGGTAAGAGGCCTTTCTGAATCCCAGAACTTACTATTCTAGATTTTGTCAACCACAAAAAAATGGAGTTATTGTATGACAAACCATAAAATAAAACAAAGTGAATATTAACTCAGTTCAGTGACCTGTTTCCAGGAAGCGCAATTCACGAAAATATAAACAATGAAACATAACATTTTACAGAAGTAGGGTAAATTGTACTGCTCTCAAAAACAAACTTATCATTAGTTCTTTGCTGAGTTTTTTCAGCCTCAGTGTTATCATATATCTATATAAGTAAGAGAGCATGAGGAATAAAGTTACCCCATGCTGGAATGCAAGGGGGGTGCAGTCCGTAGCATATGTCCGTAATGCAGTATGTTTGTTTAGTTAGAATTATCATCCCAATCAATGACTCTTTACTTGAGTGTACCTTGACTTAATTTGTGTCTGGTTGGTGAGTCAGAGACAGTTAAGTGTGCTCTGTTAATATTTATTAGAGCTACACTAAGATAAGGAATACTAATGAAATGTTAATGTATTTCTTCTATGTGCATGTTTATAAAAAGTGTCAACTTTTCAGTGGAGGTAAGCAATATTTTTGCATATTCTGTTATAAGCTGAAATGAATTTTTTACATTTCCCTCCATATTTTCATATTGTTGCACACTTTGATTTGCTGAAGTATTTATAACTTCCATTTCTTTTGCTGAAATATGCTAAATAACTTTTTAAAATAATTATGCTGCAATATCAAGCATGAGACATTAAAGCAAAGCACAATTAATATATTTTTTAGTTTGTTTATATAACCAGTCATGTCAACTGTAAAAGACAAATGAAATAAGATGGTGTAAATTGTCAAGGTGTATTTTTTTCATAGTGTACAGAGAAAGAAATAGCTGCTAATAATACTGAGCTTTAAAATAAAATCTGACTTCTTGTTTAGAATGCCCAACTATTATTTTCAGTCAGGCATTTAAAGCTTTATTTTTCATTGCTTTATTCATTTGCTGATAATTGGTTTATCCTGTTCAGGGTCATAAGTCATTATATATTTGTTGACTTTAATTATTTTTACCTAGGTAACAGAAGGAAGTACACATGCCATTTACTGAAGGAACAGTTGACGCTCAGTCATTTTTATGCTGTTTTGTTGTTCATAACTCACTGAGAGTTAGTACAGAGGATTAAGGCTATGATGTAGTAACAGGCTGTAGACCAGAGTTTGATTCCCTCATCCTCACCTTGCTTGCTATTACTCTAAGAGGGGAAATAGTCCTTTATCACAAGTAGGAAACTGTTCATCACATGTTTTCCAGGATTGTATGGTTAGTAACTATCTATAAAAAGCCATATCTTCTTTTTTTCACATGCCATTTACTGAAGGAACAGTTGACGCTCAGTCATTTTTATGCTGTTTTGTTGTTCATAACTCACTGAGAGTTAGTACAGAGGATTAAGGCTATGATGTAGTAACAGGCTGTAGACCAGAGTTTGATTCCCTCATCCTCACCTTGCTTGCTATTACTCTAAGAGGGGAAATAGTCCTTTATCACAAGTAGGAAACTGTTCATCACACGTTTTCCAGGATTGTATGGTTAGTAACTATCTATTAAAAGCCATATCTTCTTTTTTTCCACAGGGGTTAAGCACTGCTGCACGTTATATGGTGAGCTCCAACCCCCCCCCCCCCATTAATTTACTTATCTAGGCAAAGTCAAATGCTGTCCAATAATGGATAAAAAATAGCCAATACATTACAAATTATTGATACACAAATACCAAACCTAAGGTACCTACATTAGAATGATATGACTAACCTGGAAATATAAATTTGAGCCATTATTTAGAACCCAATCAAATGACTATCAGTAACAAGTCAGGATGCCACAAATACCCTTTTCAGAAGTAACCCACAAACACTTTGTATTTAAGCAACCTGACCAGAGTTACACAGTAGACAAGTGTATACTGAAAGGCTGGAACTCATGGTGGCAGAATAAAGCGGTTTAACAGATCAGATACTTAATCTTCTATTCTTACATGCAAGACACTACTTTTGGCTTTTTCTTTTCCCCATACAAGGTCAGAGATGTGGTATCCTAAATGCAAAAGGAGACACTTATTGTGAACATTGACTTTCATCAAAGATATGAAGTGATTAAGAGGAGGTTTAGTTAAGACTGACTAAATGTAATACTGATCCTGATGTACCAAATACCATACTGACTAAATGTAATACAGATCCTGATGTACCAAATACCATACTGACTAAATGTAATACAGATCCTGATGTACCAAATACCATACTGACAAAATGTAATACAGATCCCGATATACCAAATACCATACTGACTAAATGTAATACAGATCCCAATGTACCAAATACCATACTGACAAAATGTAATACAGATCCCGATGTACCAAATACCATACTGACTAAATGTAATACAGATCCCGATGTACCAAATACCATACTGACTAAATGTAATACAGATCCTGATGTACCAAATACCATACTGACTAAATGCAATACAGATCCTGATGTACCAAATACCATACTGACTAAATGTAATACAGATCCCGATGTACCAAATACCATACTGACTAAATGTAATACAGATCCCAATGTACCAAATACCATACTGACAAAATGTAATACAGATCCCGATGTACCAAATACCATACTGACTAAATGTAATACAGATCCTGATGTACCAAATACCATACTGACAAAATGTAATACAGATCCCGATGTACCAAATACCATACTGACAAAATGTAATACAGATCCCAATGTACCAAATACCATACTGACTAAATGTAATACAGATCCTGATGTACCAAATACCATACTGACAAAATGTAATACAGATCCCGATGTACCAAATACCATACTGACTAAATGTAATACAGATCCTGATGTACCAAATACCATACTGACAAAATGTAATACAGATCCCGATGTACCAAATACCATACTGACTAAATGTAATACAGATCCTGATGTACCAAATACCATACTGACTAAATGTAATACAGATCCCGATGTACCAAATACCATACTGACTAAATGTAATACAGATCTGGATGTACCAAATACCATACTGACTAAATGTAATACAGATCCTGATATACCAAATACCATACTGACTAAATGTAATACAGATCCCAATGTACCAAATACCATACTGACTAAATGTAATACAGATCCCAATGTACCAAATACCATACTGACTAAATGTAATACAGATCCTGATTTACCAAATACCATACTGACTAAATGTAATACAGATCCCGATGTACCAAATACCATACTGACTAAATGTAATACAGATCCCAATGTACCAAATACCATACTGACTAAATGTAATACAGATCCTGATGTACCAAATACCATACTGACTAAATGTAATACAGATCCCAATGTACCAAATACCATACTGACTAAATGTAATACAGATCCTGATGTACCAAATACCATACTGACTAAATGTAATACAGATCCCAATGTACCAAATACCATACTGACTAAATGTAATACAGATCCTGATGTACCAAATACCATACTGACTAAATGTAATACAGATCCCAATGTACCAAATACCATACTGACTAAATGTAATACAGATCCCGATGTACCAAATACCATACTGACTAAATGTAATACAGATCCTGATGTACCAAATACCATACTGACTAAATGTAATACAGATCCCAATGTACCAAATACCATACTGACTAAATGTAATACAGATCCCGATGCACCAAATACCATACTGACTAAATGTAATACAGATCCCAATGTAAACTGGCACTTAGGGATCTGTGGAGTGTACTGTCTATATTCCACTGAAACATGCAACCAGATCAACACCATATAGCTAAAATTAGTAACAAGTGATTAAATATTAAATCATAGAAGCATTGTGTCCATACAGTGTCTCATATCCACATGTATAGAGGGCTGCTGTAGGCATTTATGGCATACAATTAAGTCACTATAGCTTATAATACTACCATGAATGTTCCCTAAATCAGTGTTAAAACAAACTACATTTCAGAACAAATTAAAAATAAATATCTTTTTTTCCTGTGAGCAAACAACGATACTCATTAACCACATCACTCTGAGGCATGATATTTGTGGATAAACTCACTGATGGCATGTATAAGGTTCCCAAATGCTGAGCTTTTAGGGTGATATCTTCTTCATTCTAACACTATAAATACTAATATTTTAAGGAGATATTTACCTTTTCCAAATTTTCTGAAGACGCAAGGCACTTGCATTACATATTTATTTACTTTATTATTATTGTTATTATTATTACCATCATTCTTGTCCAATATGTCTACCACTTTTTGCAAAGTAATATAATAAGATGTAATCCTTGCTGTTCTTTTCTTGATAGTTTTTAACTCCATCTAAAATACAGTCAACACAATACTTCTGAAGTCCTTAAAAGTTGGAGATATTTCACTCTCCAAGCTGGTTGTAACTGTCTTGCATGCAATAGTTAAAATATACCAGATACGTGAAAATATTGCTCTGGGTACACATTGTGGAATAGGAGCATTAAACAGAATTAATGATTTAGACAACTGAAACTTATCATTAAAAACTGCTTGTAAAAGTAGTTCTCTTTGTCCTAAAATTATTTAAGCAATTGACAATTAAAAACATGTGTTGCCAGTCTGTCTTCAATTTTGTTTTATACCTTCAACAATCTATTTCTTATTTAAACATTAATCCTAACCTATGAGGTGTCAAAAAGACCTATGAAGAAATTTCCATGCAAATAACTTCCCACTGCATTGACAAGGATGTACACTTAGGAGAAATAAGTATCCATCTTTTTTTTTTTTTATCAGGAGCTCTATTATTAATTAATTTGAAATAATCCCCAAAATTCTCTTTATATTATGCTTTTGTGTTTTTAACTATTTTATAAATTTTACATAAGTAGTCTTTTCCCCAAACAGCATGTTTAGTTAAATAAACAATATAGTCAATACATTTAAGGACTTTTTTAATGGTTGGACTCATTAATTCTAATTTATTTATAATATATTGCCTTAGATGCTGTATTGGTAATTATATAATACTATAGAGATAAAAAGTATGTCTGACTTGTTCCACTGTTAGAAGTATGTAACAAGTGATACCAAAAAAATAGTTCCTTTTCCTTGAGAGCTTTAATTGTGGCCCTATCAAATGTATAGATACAATCTTTAGTACAGCCAATGAGATATAACAAAAAAGACCATGCCATAATAATTTGGATTCTTGTTTAGATAATCATTGAACAGTTTTAATGTTTCAGCTATAAAGTGATAACTTATATATTTCTTTCTATCAAAGGCTGTGTATTCTCTCACTATCCTGAGGAAATTATTGGATATAAAATCTGTATATTGCTGACGCACTGACTGTCTTGATTGCAACCAAAGGTTTTCTTGGATTTGTTTACATCTGGCTGTATAAGAAGTGTTTAACCACAAAAAAAAAAAAAAAAAAAAAAAGTATTTACAGCAGATGATAAAGCTTAAATCTCTATATCAGGTAGATTTATACCCCTGCTTCCCGGTCATCCAGGTGATGATTAATAGATATTCTGGGTCTACTATTAAATCACAGAAAGTTTAATATCAACTTGTTAAACTGTTCTATGTTCCTTGCATTCTTTCTAATATCGTATTCAAAGGGCTCTTTAACTAAAGCAAACAACAGAGGAGATAAAGGGCATCCTTGCTTTGTGCCTCTAGTAATTAATATAGATGTAGAGAGACATGACCCAATCTTAATATATGCTGAAAATTTCTCATAAAGTGATTTAATTAACTGAATAAACATGAGAGAAACCATATTTTTCTAAAGCTAGCATTAAATAGTTCCAATCAACTGAATCAAAAGCATTGTTTATGTCTAGACTCGGTAGTGCCATGCTTCTCTTTATAAGATTTACATAATCAACTACAGATTCATAGGTTCATAGGTTCATAGGTTCATACTAGGCTATCTGCCCTGGGGCGATTATAAGCCTAGCCCGATTCTGTATGGCTTATGCCACCCCTTGATTTGAGTATACTGTGCCCTTTTTAAGGTTTAGTTTACTGTGCCTCTGTCTAATAGTAACACGGGAGTAATCCCTGGGACAAACCTATGATCCCCCATCCACTTATCAAGATTCTTCTTGAAGAGATTCAGTGAGGTGCTCTGCCTCACATGAACTGGAATTCTATTCCAGAGCGAAGGGAGCCTCTGGGTTATGAACCTGTCCCTCCAGCAAGTTCTATTTATTTCTGTGCTGAGGTTCAAGTCCCTCGAGCGTGTGGCTCTAAGGGATTTAGATTTACTGAGGTGGAGCATGTCCATTAATTCTGGATTTGACATAGCTTTGTATGTCAGGCATAGATCGCCTCGAAGTAGGCGGTATGCAACTGAGTAGAGCTGAAGTTTTTTTAACCGAGCAGTATATGGCATCTGTTTGAGACCCTTGATCCTCTTGGTGAGATACTTTTGGGCTCTTTCTAATTGCTGCAGGTGTCGGGTAAGGTACATCCCAAAAGGGGCATTGTATTCTATGATGGGCCTGATGAGGGATGAATAAAGGGGCACGATTACCTCTCTTGATCTAGATGTGAAACCCTTCATGATGAGGTGGGCTATGTAGAAGGTCTTTCTAACCACTTTGGCAATGTGGTTTTCAAAGGAGAGATTGCTACCAACTTGGGTCCCCAGGTCCCTAATAACTTTCTCTGTACTTAATGGGTTTCCGCCTATGTGGTAATTTGTGGGCACATTGTTTTTGCCAAAGGGTATGACTATACATTTTTTGGCATTTAGCTTTAAACCATGGTGCTGGCACCAGTTATCTGTCTCTGTGAGACCTTTTTGAAGGATGTTTGTGTCAGCTGGAGAGTTGATTATGGCACCCAGTTTGCAGTCGTCTGCGAACTTGGTGAGCCATAGTCCTCCCACGTTTGCCTGTACCTCGGAAAAGTATATATCAAACAAGAGTGGTCCCAGGACAGAACCCTGTGGGATGCCACTTGTGACCGGTTTCGAGTCTGACATAGCTCCAGCAACTCTCACTCTGTGGGTTCTGTCTTTGAGCCAGTTTGCGACCCATCTTGTGACATAGGGGTTTATATTTAAGCTGGATAGCTTATCTATGATGCCCGAGTGGGGTATTGTGTCAAATGCCTTTGCAAGGTCCAGATAGGCTGTGTGGACTACCTTCCCTTCATCTATGGCTTTGGTGACTGTTTCAAAGAAGTCAACCAGTTTCAAAAGGCAGGATCTGCCCTTGACAAAGCCGAACTGGGTAGGATCTAGTGTCTGTAGGTCCCCAATGTCTTTGTTTATGAGCTCCATGATGATCCTCTCCATAGCCTTGCAGACTAAGCTAGTCAGGCTTATGGGGCGATAGTTTCCAGGGTCCGTGAGGCTCCACCTTTGTGGAGTGGGACCACTGTTGCTGTACGCCATTCTGTGGGCACATATCCTGTAGTGAGGCTGAGATTGTATAGCTGTTTTATTTGAGGGATTAGTTCCTCTTGTAGTTCATGTAGGATGCAACCTGGGACGCCATCTGGTCCCATGGAAGCAGTGTTTTTTGCTTTGGAGATGGCAGCCTTCACCTGAGCATCTGAGATGTTTGGGAGGCAGCCCTCTGCCGGGATAGATACTTGCTATTTTGGGGAGGGTGGAGAAGTTTGCACTGAACCTGTCTGCCAGGATATTGGCGATGTCTGTGGGTTCAGTGTATTTTTTGTCATTTAGAATCAACTCAGAACAAGTCTGGGAGTTGCATCCCAGGTTTCTAACATAACTGAAAAAAGCCTTATGATTTTATTTGGTGTCCTGTGCAATTTTTCTCTCGAAGCTGGCCTTGAAGGATTTTATGAGGGATCGTAATTTTTTGCTAGTACTGATCAGAGATGCCTTCCCTATTAGGGATTTTGCTCTATCATGTAGTAGCTTCCTCCTTCTGTTGTACAGTTTATTTATGGCAGGGGTCCACCAGACTGGACGCCTGCCTTTGGATGATTGGGTCTTGGTTTTGTTTGGGATAGCATGATCCATGCATTCCTGGAGATGTCCATAGAATGCATTTATATAGGATTCTGCAGTTTGGGCTGTAGTTTCCACTGGCCCTGGGGCCTTGAAGGATTCCACTTCGGTTTTGAGAAGTGAGAAGTTTGCTTTTGAGAAGTTTTTCACTGTGGTTTTCTGGGCTGGGGGTGGGGTCGGGATGTGGACATCCAGTGAAATTATTTATGGTCTGATCTTACCAATGAGGGATATACTTCTGGTGTGGAGCATAGAGTCCCCATGTTGGTAATGATCAGGTCTAGTATGTTGTCCCCTCTTGTGGGAGTGGTGACTAGTTGTTCCATAGCATTTGAGTTTATAATTTCCAGGAATCTTTGGGCTAAGGTGCTGGGGCTTGAGTAGTGCTTCCAGTCAATGTTTGGGTAGTTGAAGTTGCCCAATATAATGGTGTTCGGAGAGATCTTCATGTTCTCCATTGTTTTCAGGAAAGCCGAATGGGATTCCTGACTTTGAGAGGGTGATCTGTAGGATGCTATAAACTGAAAAGCAGTCTTGCCCACTGTTAGTTGCACATGGATGGTCTCCGATACTTCGTGCAATGCCACTAACCTGGAGGTGTGGATATCCTTGATAAATATGGAAACTCCCCCTCCTTTTGGGTTCGGTCCGGGTTTTGGGGCCGAAAAGCATGATATGAGGTATAGCCTGGTAGTGCTGGGGTGCTCTCTGAAGCCTTGAACCAGGTTTTTGTCACTGCACAGATATCGATGTTCTCCATACTGAGGAGAGCTTCGAATGCGTGCATCTTGAGGTTAAGACTTCTGGCGTTTAGCAGCATTACCCTTAGTTTCTTGTTCCTTGTGCTGTCTATGGGGGTGGGTTTGACTTTTGAGCCTTGCCTAAAAAAGGCACTATGGGGGTGGCAAGAGCCTTTGCCAATATCCGAAAGCCCAGTGGTGACAGGTGCAAGCCGTCCCTAGTGAAGCAACGTGGCTTGTCGAGCATGTCATCCCAGGCTGACAGACACTGGATCCCCTTTGAATGCCACCAAAATTTTAGCCAATTGTTAAAATCGATCATTTTGTCTTTGTACTGTGGCATCATTCTAGGTGAGGGTAAGATGCTGCTCAAGGTCAGGGTCATACCAGCCTGGGCTACATGATCAGAGAGCTCCTCTATGTCTCTTTTCATGTAGTCCAGGGAGGTACGTCTCAGGTCATTCACACCAGCATGTACAATGACTGAATCATATTTGTATTTGCTTTGGAGTGACCTGAGTGCTTGCATTATGTGGCGGATCCTAGCACCCGACAGGCAGCTCACTGTGACCTTCTCTTTATTCAGCCTGGTGAGCGGGACGTCAGTGTGTCTGACAATAGAGTCACCTATAACAAGAGTATCAGGTGTGTTATTCAGCCTTAAGGGCTGTGGCTGCTTGGCACACTGACTTTGTGGGTTATGTGTTGTGTGTGTTTTGTTTTGAGGTAGCGTTTGCTTGGATGTCTGCTTTGGAGGTCTCTGTTGCTTAGGTAGATTTTTATTTAGAGCCTCCAGTATGTTTTGTGTATTTATGTGTTTGGTTCGCTGATGTGGTGGGACTATGTGATACTGGAATTGTGTTGTGTGAGGTTACCTTCTCCTCCTGACTGGTTACACCAGTTTTGAGATGAGAGAGCTCAGCCTCCAGTTTGGCTAAATAGTTGCATCTCTCACATATATTTGAACTTGTTTGGAGGAGGAGAGGGTTGTCCGTGTACATGAGACAGTTGTAACATTGCCTCAAAATTCCCAGATTCACCAGCTGGACTGGAGAGGAAACCATTGACTGACCTTTGGACATGCTAGAGTAATAGGGAAACTGAATTTAAGATGGACCAATAGAGGACAGGGTAATCGTAGAGAGTATAAGAGTAAGTAGTGCTTATGGTTTAATAGTGCTAACTTGTAGGATTACTTAATTGGACAAGTGAAGGGCCTTAGAATGAGAATGTGGTGTTTAAATTGAGAGATAGAGCAGTTCTAAGGAAAAAAAGTGAAGAGCAGACTTTGTGGAGCCAGGAATAGTTTAAACTCAATTAGGCGGCGCTGCCCGTTGTTGCGCTATGCTCAAAAACACGCAAAACCGCGCAAAAGAGGGTTTTAAGAGAGGAAGATGAAGGAGTTTTGGAATTGACCCAGAATGGCCAATAAAACTACAGTTTCAAGTCAGTAACCACTCCCACAGGGGCAGGCAGGCTCCTCAATGTTTTTCACTGCCACTGATCAACAGAGAGACTTTCCTTTAGCCCAAGCAAAAAATGGCCTCACAGAAACTTACAAACAGTTCAAGAACAGCAAGCCTGTAACTGAACTTTTTTAAATCTCAGAAAAGTGGAAAAAAAGCAAGATTTTTTTTTTGTTTTTTCAGAGATAACAGAGGTTAACAAGTATCAGCAAGTTATAACAGTGCAGTAAATGACCCCACACAAGAGTGCTAGGCCAAAGACAGATAAAATGCAAGTTTTGAGAAAAAAAACGATTTTAAAAATAAGTGTAAACAGGAAATTCAGTGAACAGCTCTAGGTTGTGCTCTAAATACAGTTACTAATGCAGAAATCAAATTTAACAAGCCAGAAAATGCTCAAAATAGGCGGCTATGCAGAAAAACTTAGCAAATAAACAGAGGAAAAATACTTAAAGTCTCAAAAGTGGCTCCTTTCTTCTCAGCATTTTCTCCTCTTGGTGGGTGCTTCACCAACAGCCAACAAGCCTGAAAAGATGCCAAAACTACGAGGCAACCAGGTTTCAAGAGAGGAAGATGAAGGAGTTTTGGAATTGACCCAGAATGGCCAATAAAACTACAGTTTCAAGTCAGTAACCACTCCCACAGGGGCAGGCAGGCTGCTCAATGTTTTTCACTGCCACTGATCAACAGAGAGACTTTCCTTTAGCCCAAGCAAAAAATGGCCTCACAGAAACTTACAAACAGTTCAAGAACAGCAAGCCTGAAACTGAACTTTTTTAAATCTCAGAAAAGTGGGAAAAAAGCAAGATTTTTTTGTTTTTTGTTTTTTCAGAGATAGCAGAGGTTAACAAGTATCAGCAAGTTATAACAGTGCAGTAAATGACCCCATACAAGAGTGCTAGGCCAAAGACAGATAAAATGCAAGTTTTGAGAAAAAAACGATTTTAAAAATAAGTGCAAACAGGAAATTCAGTAAACAGCTCTAGATTATTTTAATGTTGTCATAAGTGTTTCCATTCTTAATAAAACCTGTTTGATCTTAATCTATTAATAAAGGCAACAACTGCTTAATTCTATCTGCATGAATTGCCACGAACAGTTTGTAATCAACATTCAAAAGAGATTTTGATCTATAAGAGGAGCATTCAGCTGCACTTCTTTTAGATTTCAAAACAGGTACTATTACTATATACTTCCAAGATGGAGGTATATCTATACCACCCTTGACTAAGTTAAACACCTTTAACACCTTTAAAGCTTCCTTGGGCAGAAGTTTAAACATGTCTGGTATAATATTATCCATCTCAGGTGCTTTATTAAGCTTTAATTTATTAATTTGTGATTGACATTCAGACATTGTTATTTGTTTATCAATTAACTTAATATTTTAATCCTGTGACTTAATTTTTATATTTAGCTTAAGAAAAGCATTTATTATATGTTGCAGTTCCAGTTTAACACTTTGAGAGTTAATATTATGGTAGTGTACTTTAAATGCCTCTAATATTCCCTCCAAATTGGACACCTTCTTCTTAGTACATGGTATATTTACTTCCTTTATCTGATGTAATTTTGTTATCATTTTAGTTCTATTGGCTAGTTTCTTCTGAATGAAATAATTTATGTTTTTTAAATTTATGCAAGGAAAGCTAAATTTGGTCTAACTATCTGCATCTGTGCCAGTTCTATTCATCGCTTTGCAATATTATTTTTCAAAATCTGAATGTTTGTGCTGAAGTATGGAAACTGACTTTATAATGGAACACAACAATATTACAGCAGAAGATGAAGATTTTAAAAAGCATATAGTTGCAGTATCACACAAGGTAACAGAAACTAATGTTAGTATCTGCTAGGAAAACATAGTTATAAAGAGTAACATTCTTAAGGTTAATTGTGCCTATTGACATCTAAATCCTTTCTAAAGAAAATTAATTTCAAATCAGTTAACAACCGAAAAGAGACTACTACAGACTGTACCATATCAAATACATGGTAGATGAAAGTAGCACGTCAGAGAACTGTCAGATGATTGCAGTAACATGTCAAACTGATGGTAAACGGGGATGACAAAAGTAGATAAGAGTTAACATAATCATACTATATTAGCAATGAAGGGCAGAACCTCTGTACATACAAAATTACAATATAAACAGGTGGCAGCACTATGCTAGGCCTGTAATGGTTTTCAGCACCATGGACAGCACCATACTCATTTGGCAACGAATATTAGTACCATGGTCAGCACCACGTTAAATTTCAAAGCACATCACAACCACAGACAACATTCTTCTGCTTTTCACATACTATTTACAGACATCCCATAATATACATTATGCAATGTAGACAATGTATCCTCCTTCCTTTTATTTATTTACCTGTTTGTTTGTTTGCTTGTTTCTGTTTCGTTAACCATGTTTAGTCCAGAGCTATGCGTATTTTAAATTTATAGCAAAGCTTATTACACTGTGCCATAAATAGCAATAATAATCATAACATAAGTAAATTTACATTTCTAAACTAAAATGCATACTCCTAAAAGAGGTACAGGTGAAAGAAGAGATGATATAGGTAAAAAATAAGCAGATGCTCTATGCTGACCATCTAAAAAAACTTCAGCTATACTCTGTGGCATATTGTCTACTCAGAGGCGATCTGTGCTTAACATACAAGGCCACATGAAACCCTGAGCTGTTGGACATGTTCTACTTAAAGAAATCCCAATCCCTCAGAGCCACATGCTCCAGGGATCTAAACCTTGTCATCACAATGAACAAAACATGCTGGAGGGATAGGTAGCTGACCCCGAAATCCCCCATACTTTGGAATAGACTACCCATACATGTCAAGAAGAGTGCCTTTTTGGCCCTCTTCAAAAGGAACCTTGACAATTGGATGGGAGATAGGAAATTCACCCCGGGGATCACATCACTTGGAAACCAATGGAAAGTAGAAGAGTCCACATTATGAGTGGTTGAAAGTGAATGTACTGTGGGTAGTAATGCCTGAACTGAATTCACCAAAAAAGAAAATCCTGCTCTTGACACCCTTTAACTTCTATATAGCAACTCCACATTTGCACCAAGTCAGAAAAAGGGGAAATTCCCCCAAAAGGGAATTACTCCCAGCACGACTCACCAATGATTTCTAAGGAGGCACACAAATCATTGCGGACTGGACCCACAGACTACTGAAGCTGAAATGTTTAATCTTTGAGCACCCATAGGTTATCCACAACTCATCTCCTTATCAGCTTATTGGCATCAAATAGTTGAATATGACGTTGAGAATTTCAGTGGAAAGATAAAATTAATATATTAGGACAAAGATGATGACTTATTGTAATATTTCTTCTGTTCCCTACCAGGAGAAAGGGTTTTTAAAAATAGTCTAAGAACCGCCACCCAGACAAAACAAACTAATCCACAAAAGCACACTGAAACCAAGAGCCAGCAGGAAATAAATACTGTCAAACAGAGAGTCCTTAATGCCAAAGTCCACACTTCTTTATTAAACCACAGTAGAAATAAGCACTTTCATCTCTGTCAGTTCAGAGACTTTGTCAAGAAACAACTTTCAGTGCAGACAGTAGACCAATTTCTGATATTTTGTACAAGAACTGGGTGATTTTGTTCTCTTGCTTTGAGGTCAGGAAATGTATTACCAATACCCCAGTTGTGGTTTATAGGAAGGGTAAATGTTTGAAAAGTTTACTCGAGAACCCTAGAAGTAACCCCAGTGAAGGTGTTATGAAAAAAATGTGAGATATGCAAACAGTGTGGCTTTATCTAGCACTGATCTATGAACCTAAAACCTCATGCCACATTCTAGCCAAATAAACAATCTAATACAAAATCCTAAAATCAGAAAACATATCTTAATAAAGTAATTCTCTGTTAACCTAAGCCCTCTTTAAGGGAAGGAGTTTGGTATAGTGTTTAAAGTGTTTACCTTAGAGCCACAAGGTGCTGGGTTTGATTTTTCCATGGGATAACTAGCTAGGTTTAAAATGTTTTACAAGGGCAGTTAGCCTAGTACCAAAGTACCAGTCTATGAACATATGAACCTTTGAGTACACTTACCTACAGTGAAATGGCAGAATTTTAACAAAGTGAAAAAAAAGAAAATCATCAGCATGCCATGCATACTCCAAGATATAACCTCTCAGCATGCAAATGACAAAAAAATGAGCCCCCTCCCCCACACACATATTCCACACACATGTGTGGAGCTGTGCCCCCCATACCCCCTTCTAATTAAACATGCCAACTCCAAACTTTGACAGTAGTGGACAGGGGCATATATAACAACCTTGGTATTATAGCAGTCTTGCACAAAAGTTAAGCTTTTCCCCTTTGACCAAACTAAGTGAGCAAAATGAGTGTTAACTAGCTCACCTGTCAACCAGTCTCAGGGATCCTTTACATATATATGTGTGTATCTCTACACACACACACACACACACACACACACACACACACACACACACACACACACACACACACACACACACACACACATACACACACACAAACACACACACACACACACATATATATATATATATATATATATATATATATATATATATATATATATACATATATATATATATATATATATATATATATATACATATGTAAGCTTAAGTGAAACCGGTCTGTGGGCAGACTGTGCTGGCAATAAATGCTTAAAACTCTCGTGCTGCCTTCTTATTTTCGAGTGCTGAAGTGTTTTGGGACTTTTATATATATATATATATATATATATATATATATATATATATATATATATATAGATAGATAAACAGAGAGAGAGAGAGAATGAGAGAGAAAGAGAGAGCTGGATACACAGATAAAGACAGGCATCTAGATATATAGATATATCTATTCTGTATTTTTATCTGTCTCTTTCTCTTTCTTTGTCTCTCTTTTGCTCTCTCTCTCTCTCTCTCTCTCTATATATATATATATATATATATATATATATATATATATATATATATATATATAAACACAGGAGTAATAAATATACTTCACTAATGAAATGGCACTGATTGTTATTGCAATGGACAGAGCCATGTTTCTTTTCTAAACAATGGCAGAACCTTATGCAACATTTTGTTTTATAGGTAATAAGCAATAACTGTCAGAATACTATGTTAATTACATTTCTGTCTTGCATTTAATGATAGCTATCAGTTTTATGCTTAGCTCAATGGTTTCACAACTTGTCAGAGATTTGGGATGCACGGTTAGGCTTAAAAATGCCGTTGTGGTCATTAGCCTAATAAACACCTATGAACCTATGGCTTTGAGAATTCTTCCATATCTCAGACGATTCACCTTGTTATCAGAATCTTAAATAAAAAAATTAACTTAGATACATTTGTTCAGAAAAATGACAGCACTACACAGTGTTAAATATTAACAAATTCTAAAACGATAAAATACTATGTCAGATTAGTGTGACTTTGTACAATGTAGCAAGTAAAATTAAAATCTTACGCTGGTACCAGTCTGTACTACACTATTTTTGTTTACTTTGTGAACTGCAACACAAAAAGAATGGTTTGCAAACAGGAGCGGCCTTAGGTCAACTGGTGCCCTAAGCAAAAGGGCTCTATGGCACCCTCTCCCATACCATCCGGTGCCCCCATCCTGGTCTACTGACATCAAATAAATACTGGAAAAGGTCCCTTGCTACAGCAGCGCCCTAGGCGGCCACCTAGTTGGCCTATGCTTAAGGCCAGCTATGTTTGCAAGAGACATTCCAAACAATTATTTCCATTTAAACTAGTGAAATGAATATCTACACAAAACAAAACAAAACAAAAACCGCATTCCTATATTTATAAATAAAAAGATTCAGCTTCTTGGAATGTAAGGCAGAGACAGTCACACTGGAAATTAAAGTGTCATTGTGTGCTTTACATGTATAGAGACCTATAAATGCTGAGCTGAGGTGTCAAAACATCCCTGACATAAGGTGACAGCAAGGTGATATAGGAAGAACAGAGTGGAAAAAGCTGACACAGTATTTTAATTACAACCCAGCAAAGCTGTAGAATCAATGCTGCACTAAATTTCCAGGCTGCCAACTTTTGTAGGATTAACTGATGAACCAACATCAGTCCTACCTTAGCCATAAATTAAATCCAAGAGAGTATGAGCAGTGGAAAAGCAAAGGGATTTACGTACGGAAAATTATTGCAAACCATTGCTATATATTTCAGACAATCAGTATGTACACTGTATCTAATTCTTCCACAAGCTGTTCTATACTAAATTTAAAATTAACTGATCTATTTCCTTTATTTATTATATTATATTTGGTACTGAATAATGGCTTACCATTCATAAATAGTGATATTTTCCATAGCCCATTTACAGACTGAATACAATCCTTATTGTTTCACTTGTGCTAACTGCATTTTGATATTTTAATAATGCACCTTTATTCTTTTTTTTTTTAATTCAAACATACCTGCTTAGACATTTATTTTTAGTATGTGCTGCTCTGATATATGATTTGTCTCTGACAGACTATCTCTCCATTCACACATATATCTCCAGCATTGTCATAACAGTGCTTCATTCTTGATGAGATATTTACACTGTCACATACTGCAGCAATGATCAATCAACAGAACAGAAGTACTGTTTTTTAGAACTTGCTTAGTTCTGCCTTCTCTGCCCCAAGAAAACATTCCCTGTTAGCTGCATGTCTATAATGTCTAACTTATAATGGCAGTTTCCAAATATTACTGGTGCATTAACCAGCTTAAGCTTAAGGAAGAAATAGATAACATTACTGGACTTGATTCAGCTTTCTTGATCCATGAAATTATTAAACAAAAACAGCATATCAGTGGGTTTTCTGTTTTTACTGTAGTTTACTGGCAGCTCTTCTGTTCACATCCATATGACTGCAGGTTTGTGATTGTTTTTCACCTGTCAGTGTCACAGTACACTTAAGGTTGTTTTGTTTGAGCTGCTATTATGGGTTCACTGAAGTTAGACAGCTGAGACAAATAAAGAAGCTTTGAGTCCATTACTTGTCTTCCATATTCCTCAAACCTGAGAGACCCCTGTGGTAATATAATTAGGATCTGGAGATTTGGATGGGCAAATTCTGCTG